>NW_006160032.1:2166948-2259243 GCF_000334495.1 Tupaia belangeri chinensis
GGCGTGCCGGGTAGCCCACGTGCCCTAAAGCAAAAAAAAAAAAAAAAAAGGTAGAAATACCCTTTCCCCCAAAGAGGATGCCCTCTCCTCCATGCTCCTCTCAGGATTTTGGGCACACGTGCACAAGCACCCAGTGTGTTTTTCAGGCCTCTGAGTCCAGAATTCTAACTGCAAATTTGTTTATTTGGGATCCAGCTATATTAATCATCATGCCACCAGTTGGCACTATTCTTTTACTTTAAACATATTTTTGTTTTTATAGTTAAGACATGTTACTTATAGTCAGCAACAACTTGCTTTTTTATCTAATCTGAAAATCTTTGCATTTTAAATGAGATTTCTATAATTTTTGCTGTAGCTAGAGACAGACAGACATGCACTAGCTAGAGACAGATAGACAGAGATGGAGAAAAACTGAGAAAATACCCTCCAGGGAATATGGCCACAGTGTAATTTCTTCTTCTCCATTCTCCTTGGAAATTTTGGGTATGCACACTCACTTGCCATGTATGTCTTTCAAACCTCTTGGTCCGGGACTCAAACCACACAGTAGGACATGTGTGATCCAGTCACCTTAACCTCTACATCATCTGCTACCTGTAGAGCACTTACTTACTGATATATTTAGTTTTTTTTTTTTCTGATTTTTGCTATAGAGCTTGCATATTCACCAGAGAGACAGAGAGAGAGAGAGACAAAAACAGAAAGCAAGAAATCACGCCCCCAGGGGGGAAGACCATGCTTCAGTCCCTTCTCCTCCATTCTCCTCTTGAGATTTTGGGCATGTACACATATGTATCTGACATGAGTTTAAGCCACTGGATCCAGGACTCGAACCGTGATCAATTAAATGGGAGTCTAGCGACGTAACCATTATGCCATCTGTTGGTCCTTTGATATATTTAGGTTTAAATGCATCATTATACTGGCTTATTTGTTGTTTATTCTCCTTTTCTCCTTTTAGTCTTTTCTTAATTGATTCCAATTTGTCTATTTTGAATCCCTTAGCTATAATTATTTGATTCGTTACCTTAGTGAAGTAAGCATCTCTTTAAGCATGGGGACCAGTCAAGAGTGCCTGCTTTCAGCACTTCCATTCAACATTTTACTGGAGGTCCTGGTCACACAGTAATGCATAAAATGAAATGAATTGTGAAGGAATTGTAAAGGAAGAAAGAAAATTGAAATTATCTTCACATGACTGCTTATCTTGAATACCCAAATGAATCAATAAATATTTGAATCAAAGTTGCTAGATTTAAAGTCATTACTAAATGATTGCTTTTTATTCACTAACAATCAATTTTTAGAAAATTATTCTTTCACATCACATATTTATGTTGAGGCTATAAGCATTTGTGGAGGAAGTATTCAAGATTAACGGTTGGTTGTTTCTAATAGGTTTCCTTACCTTGTTCAGCATTTGTTTTATTTGTGAATTTTATTTCCCCTAAATTGTCTGAGACTGTGAAAACTGACACTCTAATTCACCTATTTGGTAACCTCTTCAAGGCAAAATATTTACTTAGCTTTTACCCTACCTCAACTGAGAGTGCTTCACATTCTTGCCAATGTATTTTGTCAAGGATTCACTTTAGTAGTTTAAAAAATATTTTGTCTTATAATTTTACTTTCAATGAGATGTTTATTCCATTTCCATATGTCATTTCCCTAGAAATGTTTAACCTATACAATTTTCATAGCTGTATAATCCACCCTGTACATTTCATACAATGATACAATGAGGATGATTTCAGTAATTAGGGCCAGTTTGTGGGCTAGTGGTTAAAGGAATTGGATCCCACATGGCTACTACATATATTTTGAAAATATGTCATGACTTTCCCGATGACCCAGTAGTTTGATTCCTGGACCCAGTGCCTTATAAAACACACCTGACAGGTTAGAAAACGGAGGAGAAGAAATTGTGGCATGACCATACTCCGCTGTGAAGTGCTTTCTCCCCATTCCTCTTTATCTCTGTTTCTCTCTAGCAGGCACAAGCACCCCCTGGCAGATTAAAAAAAAAAATTAAAAAAAGAAAGATCACAGTAACTCTATCTTAAACATGAAGATTATTATTAATAAAAAGAATAGTTTACTATTTTTGATATAGCCTGTAGGAGACAAAAAAAAATCATTTTCTGTCCAGCAATTTTATTTTTTATCTTTATTTTTTATTATTTTAAAACATTTTTGCCATAGAGCATGTGTGCTTGCCAAAAAAAACAGAGAGAGACCGTGAGATGGAAAATGAGAAATCACACCCAAGGGTGGAAGGCCATGCTGCAATCACTTTTCTATTTTCCTCTCAGGATTTTGGGCATGAATGCACACATGATTTTCAAGTTGCCAAGTCCTGGACTTGGACTACAGTTGGCTATGTGGGAGTCTAGCACCTTACCTACCATCCCACTTGCTTGCCCCATTGTTTAGTGATATTAAATGTGATGCCCTGAATTAAACGCAGAAGTGAAATTTGATCTGAGTACATCGTACAATGAGGTTATTTCTTTTCTGTGTTTCTGTACATTTATATACATTTAACTTTTTATTTTATTATTGGGCCTATTTTTTACATTTATTTTATTTTTATTATTTTTTAAAGTTTCTTCACTACAGTATTAGGCCTATTTTTAACCTGATTATTCAACTAAAATCTATTGTATTCTCTCCCCTAGTAAATAATAAATTATTAATATAGAATTTCTGTTTCTATAAGCTATGATTCTTGGGTGCATATGTTAGAAAACTTGAGCTATCTCTGTGGTCTATTAGTTAAGGGAACAGGATCTCACATGACTGACCATGGTTCAAATTCCAGGCCTAGAGGCTTGAAAAACACACTAGGCACATAAGTGTGCATACCTCAAATCCCAAAAAGATAGAGAAATGGAGGGAAAGGTATTGCTGCATGACATGCCCCATTGGGGTGTTCTCTTTCTCTCTCTCTCTCTCTCTCAGAAGCACACTCCTCCTCTGGCAATTAAGATTAAAAAAACAAACAAAAAATATACTCACTCTGGCATATTAAAAAAAGATAATTAATTGATTTACTAATGGAAAAGTATGACAATAGGGATTCTTTCAGATGAGCTTTGATTTAGCAACTCAAAAGAAGGGAGCAGAAATCTGGCCTCTCTCTGCTCTGACTGTGGTGATGCTGGTTTCTCCCCCAGACTCCACGTAGCATGTCATCACTCTTGCTTATGCGGGTTTTCTCTCCAATGGCAGAGTCTACAGTTTATATTGTGATGTTGTATCCCCCATGAAAAAAATAATCTTCTCTGCTAATAGAAAGTTATAAAACATGGGGGCAGCAGATGGCATGGTGGTTAATATTCTGGATCCCACATGGCCAACTCAGTGACTGACATCCTGGATCAGTGGCTTGAACAACATGCTGGGACTATGCATGCATGCCCAAAATCCCAAGAGGGTAATGGAGAAGAAAAAGGGTTTGTGGCATGACCATACCCCCAAGTTGGGAAGCAGGGGTGTTTTATTTGCTTTCCTTCCTTTCTGTCTCTCTCTAGCAAGTGCATATGCTCTGTGGCAAAAATCTATTATTTAAAAAAAAAAGTTATAAAAGAAAATGAACATTTTCTCTTAGAAAACCCCAACAAATATATACTCATGTCATATCAGCCCATTTGGGTTAATAGTCTGTGAGTGAACTAGTTACTGTGGAGGTAATGGGATATGCTGATTAGCATGAGCCTGGGATTGAGGGTGGCTTTGACTGTATCTGAATTGTGTGGCTGATAATAATGGTTGAAGGAGGGCGGACTTTGCAAAGATAATTTAGGAGATGATTAGCAATACAGAAGGCAAATATAGACTTGGTGGGGGGCTACTACTGCCCTCAATGTCATCTTTACATAATGTATTAACCAGGAACTAAACTATCAATAAAAATTATTGAACTACTCAGTATAGTGAAGTAGAATTTTAAAATCTTAATAAAAAAATTATATTAGCCTAGAGTTTTCTGACTGTCCTGTGATATACGTTTCTGCTTGTTTAACATAATCATAGGATTGAGATGTATTACTATAAATTTTTATAGAAGTGAATTTTTAAATCCTGCTTGTTGAGTCTTTTCAGAATCTTGATTCTGTCAACTGTCATATTAACTTACCCTTCTAGTCTGAGGTCACCTGAAAATGTGATAAGCATGCCTCTTTTATCTCTATCCACCACACAGATAAAAATGTCTCACAGGACAAGGCCTGATATACTGGTTGCACTTCTTTTTAAATCATGGACAAAAACTTGAATAAGTAACCATGGACACACAATAAAATTAAGACAAAGCTTTAATTAGTACATAATGAAATTAAGGTAGAAACATTCAGTTTTTCTTTTAGTAACCATGTCAGTGTAAGCTAGCAATGCTAATAATAAATATTCATAATTATAATACAAATGGCTATGATCAGGTTAAGGATAAGAAATAAAATAAATGTAGTGCCAGCCCATGGCATGGTGGTTGAGGATGCTGGATCCCACATAGCTGACTTCACTTTTCAAGTCCCAATTATAGTGGCTTAAAAAAGAAAAACACACTGGGCACATGTATGTGCATGCCCAAAATGTAGAAAAGAGTGAAAAATAGGGGAGAAGAGGTTACGGTGTGACCATTTTCCTTAGAGGGTTTCTTACTTTCTCTCTCTGGTGAGCATATGTGCCCTCCGGCAAATTTGTATTAAAAAAAAAAAAAAAGAATATCAAGTTTATCTATTACATATATTTAAAGTTAAAAGAAAATGACAATGATTGTTGTTTGTTTGTTGTTATTTCCAAAGACCACACCAAGTCCCCACCTAGACCAAACCCCTTTCTCTTATCTTTGAATGACCATTAAAATTCAGGGTTCCTGAGGCTGGCAGGTGGTGTGGTGATTAAGGGCCCTGGACTCCCACATGGCCAACCATGGTTTGATTCCCAGACCTGCTGGCTTTCTTTCTCTCTCTTTCTCTCACTCTCTCCTGCCCTGGCCAAATTAAAATAAATAAATAAATAAAGTTAAATAAAATAGTTATTTAAAAACAAAACAAAACAAAAAACCTCAAGGCTCCTGTTGCTGCTTGCCTCAGGTAGCTGTGGAAACAGCTCCCTTCTTTGCTTTCCAGCCATTTTCTTCACTTTGACCTCTTTGATGAAAATGCTCCCAATTTCTTTCATCATCGCCTACTTGTTTTCTTTACTGTCTTTAATCATGGTATCTGAGAACATTCTAATATTAAAGTATGAAACTAGGACCTAATTATTCTGAGTCTAAGTAGACTACAGTAAGATTAATATCTTCTGAATTATTATTCTACACTTTTCTAATGTTTATATGTATTATCTCAATTTTATCTTTCTGTTCAACTCCAAACAATATATTCTCATTTTCAAAGTCATTTAATCCATATTTGTAGTTTTTATTTTGCTCAGTATAGCCTATGGCTAATTCTTTTTGCCTTACAAAGCCACTTTTTAAATTTTGAATATTCTCTATGTTGCTAATAGTATCATTAATATTATATATTTGTCAAAAAATAAACATATTTTAAGGTATGTTAGAACATAAGTCATTATTCTTAGTATTCACTGCTTAATCATGTGAATATGAAGTATGACTAAGTTTATTTATAATTTGTATTATTGAAAACTGTTCATTTCAACACATCTGCAGTTACGTGTGTTACTTTTTTTCCCAGATTGTAAGATTTATGTATAATGTGCACAAACATATTCTTTTACACATATAAGGAATCCAGAGATAAAAAATAGTAATAGATTTGATTTTTGAAATTACTTTTCACTCTATAAATTATCACCCTTCCTTGTTTGAGCTACCAATATTCTCTTCAAATAGAATCAGTCTAAAAGTGAGCATTCTCTCCCACATGCAGCAAAATGAAACTCTCTTATCAAGAGTATACTTTTGATAATTTGCATGTCTTTATTTTTTTTCCCTCTTTAAAAAATTTGGTAATAGATTTAAAGCTTCAAAAAAAAAAGTTGAGTCATATAATTCTGTCTCAAAACAGGAATATTTTTGGCAGGCATCAGGACAATACCACCCTCACTCCCTCACACAGTACTCTTTTTCCAATTCAACTTGACCTTGAATGTGAATGTTTTTCTAGCCGCAAGTGCTATTCTTAAATATATGATGCCTACTGTGTCGTCAGATGGGTGGCAAATCGGAAATGTGCAAAATGAGAATGAGACATACAGCCAGGTGCACAGTTTGTGAAGGCCATATCCAGTCCTGTTGTGATGAAGTGTTAACATGAAAGGACTGCTAGTCATAAAAAAGGCCCTCACTTTGTACTCAGCTTCACCTAAATTCAGCCAGTTAATGCAGGATCCACTTTGCTTGAGGTAAAATTCATATGAACTGTAAATGCTTGATCAGGAATATTTCTCTGGCTTTGCCTGGCAAAAGAGACCAGGGAGAGAAAAGCCGCAGGCGAGAAGCATTCTGCTGACCAATCAGGGCTGGTCTCCAGCTCAGAAATGAGGGGAGAAATGGGGCATCATTAGGCTGCATGGAAAATGCAGGCTTTCTGACATTTCAGTTCCTACTGAAAACTCCTCACTATAGTGTTGGGTTATTATACATTCATTTCATACCAAA
The DNA here is from genome assembly GCF_000334495.1 of Tupaia belangeri chinensis. Lineage (NCBI taxonomy): Eukaryota > Metazoa > Chordata > Mammalia > Scandentia > Tupaiidae > Tupaia > Tupaia belangeri. The sequence goes on from NW_006160032.1 coordinate 2,173,583, forward strand.
AATGTATTACAAAAAATAAAAACCCAACCTAGAGATACCAAACTCCTTTTTCTGTTTTCCATTTGTGTTAAGTCTTAACGTAGTAATTGGTGTGAATATCTGAGTTATCATGACTGCCAGTGTCAGCAGGTTCTTTTTCATTTGGTTTTGTTTTCTGTTTTTTTTTTTTTTTTTCCTAAGAGATATTTTTGCTATAGGGTACGTGCACTGCACTCACCAGAGAGACAGAGAGACAGAAAGTGAGAAATCACTCCCTTAGGGAATGGCCACACCACAATCTTCTCTCCTCCATTCTTCTCTCAGGATTTTGGGCACACACATCCACACACAAGTGCCTGGGGTAAGTCTCAAGCCAGCAGTTCCAGGATTTGAACTGTAGTGGGAGACCAGCAACATAACCATAATGCCATCTGCTTATCTCCGTCAGCAGATTCTTAGAAGTTGGGTTTAACCTTGGTTAAAATGGGAATTATGTGAGAGTTATTCAGGGTAAATCTGGGAAAGAACTTGAGATCTCCATCTAGATAAGTGGGACTAGGAGAGGACCAGGTAGTTTCCCAAAGGCAGAACCAGGTAGTGAAACTAAATATGGCATCTTGGAGAAATATTGATTGACTGATTGATTGATTGAGGTTTTTGCCTTAGGGTACATGTTATTGTTGGAGAGAGACAGAGACACTGAGAGGGAAAGTGAGAAATTGCACCCTGCTCCCCCGAGAAGGATGATTGTTTTTCTAGGATCTTGGGCATGCACGCACAGATGCCCAGAGTGAGTTTTAAGCCACTGGGTTCAGGACACAAACCATGGTCAGTCATATGGGAGTCCAGAGACATAACCACTATGCCATCTGCTGGCCCTGAGATTTTAAATTTAAAGAATTGAAGAATATTCCTCAGATCACATACCAATATATTACTGAATGTAAAGGCTGATGCTTACCTTTGCCTTTCTTGAGAATAAGAGAAGAAAAAGCCAGATCAAACAAAAGAGAAGAATGGATAAGATGGAGGCAGATGTGGTGACAGTGGCACAGATGGGTGGCTCAGAACATATTTTTTCCTTTGACAAATATTTATTAAGCCATTTTGCTGTTGTTGTTGTTACTTACTAAACCACTATTTTATTGTTATAGACACCATGCAAAGAGCTGGGGAGAGTGTAGTATATAAAACTAGATGCAACCCCTGGCATCCCCACTCTATTGAAAAAAGAATTTCATACATATACCGAGTCAGAACTTTGCTACTACTAGAAAGGACAGTGGGCTGATAAGAGGTCATAGTAGGGAGACAGCACTTATCATAGTCCAGAAATGCTTCCTTGAGAGAGTTCTGAGTTGAGAACAAAAAGTGAGTTTGCTAGATGAAGGAGGGAAGGAGGGAGAAAAAGCCTAGGCATAGAAAATTGCCTACTGAAGACCAAAACTATAGCTAACGGAATATCCAGAGGGGCTGGAGATAAAGAATGAAAATGAGTACAGGGAGAAATGAGGATCCAATCTGATTACTCAGGGCCTTATAAGCCACATAACAAAACTCTAACTGCATTTTAAGAGAACTAGAGACTGAACTACAAAGAGAACGAGTGTCAGTAGAAACAGATGCAGACCTACTGGGAAGGTAGCTCTTCTATGGGTGAAATAATAAGTTGATCTAGGGTTTTGTTTTGTTCTGTTTTGTTTTGAGAGGTTTTTGCTTAGGGCATGTGGACTCATTGGAAAGACTGAGAGGAAAAGTGAGGAATCACTCCCCAGGGGGATGGCCATACCATAATTTCTTCTCTATTCTCTTCTCAAGATTTTCGGCATGCTTACCCATCCAATGTAAGTTTCAAGCCACTGGGTCCAGGACTCACACCATGGTTGGTCACATGGGAGTCCAGTGCCTTAGCCGCTATGCCACCTGCTGGGTCTCATCCAGGGTTCTATTGTAAGAAATTGATAGAATGGGGAAATATGAGACACATTTGTGAGAAAAATTCAATATGCAAAAGTGCAACCAAAACCAGCCAACCATACATCCTCCCCACAACCACCAATAGCAACAGTTGTCAAGGTACTTCCGATGTAGGACAAGTACACCTGGACAACATGGGTATAAATGTCGCTGTCTGGTTTAGCTTCAGGCTTTTAAAATAGTTTTATTGTGATAAGAATAAATCTTAGGATGGAAACTGCAGGTGCAAGGAGGTTACCGAAAATACCTGGGAATAGAAAAAAGTACATTGAGCAGAGGGAGAGCAAACGTGTCAGCAGAAAATCTTATTACTTCTTTTTTTAACTTTTCTTCTCTTGGACTATGTGTAAGTTAAAGGCACTGCCCAAGCTTTGTGTGAGTGTGATTATGTAAATGGGGTGAATGAAGGGTTTTAGTGAGTGATGGTAAAGGATATGGAAAACCAGAAACGCCCTAGAAACTGCTACTCAATTTGCTTGGCTTCATCAGGAGACTGATTAGAAATTCAGACTCTCAGGCCCAAACTCAAGCCGATTAGGCTAGAATCTGTGTGTTAATAGATCTTCCTGAGATCTGGATGCAATTCAAAATTTGAGAGTTACTGATTTTTTGGTTTTGATTATTTTGTTTTTGTTTTAAAACAAACAAACAAAACACTGAGTTTCTGACCTGGCCCTATGGCATGGTGATTAAAACTGTGCACTGAGAACTGTATCTTACTTAGCCAATTGTGGTTCTAATCCTGACCCTGATGGCATGAGAAATGCTGGACATATTTGTACACATGCCCAAGATCCCAATGGAAGGAGAAATGGATAAAAGGGATTGTGGTATGGCTACTACACACTGGGGGTGCTTTCTCTCTACTCTCACTACTCCTCTCTCTTTCTCTCTCTCTGATGAGTGCTAGCACCATTTGACAATACTTTTTATTTTTTTTAAATCTAATAAACATCTGAAATCAGGATGTGGGGCTGTCCCAACCCGCGGGACAGTCGATCATTTGCCAGGGGGAGGGAGTGAGAGATGGGACAAACACACCACACACACACACACAGAGTGGAGACAATACGAGGTGCTGATCAAGTCTTCCGTCTTCTGTTTATTGAAGAAGAATTATGAGTTTATACAGGCTGGTGGGCATTGATTGGTTGCCCGAATTGCAAATGAGATAGAACAGCATGAACCAATCATTGGTGTGGGTGGATCTTTCCCGTTGTCTAGAAACCCAACGCCCCCAGGAAGAATGGTTGGTCACATGATTTCTGAGAAATGGTTTGCTCAGTCAGGAATTAAAACCTAATGGTTTCCAAGATGGTGGATAGCTCTCAAGATGGCGAACAGCTCAAGATGTCTTCTGTATGCAATGCCCTCCACATGGGGCACTTTGCTATTACATGGGATTTGGCAAATTGTAGTCCTCTTGCTGATCAGCCTTCTCCAAATGCACATGAAGACAATGGGACCTAAAAAGTATATGCTCGAGCACTGCATCAGCCTTCAGTCTGTTTCCTGCTATTCAAAATTGAAATAAAACTAAATCGAGCTTTGAAAATTACAATGGGTGAAAGTAAAATTGATAGCTATGACAAGTTTGGAAGACAAACATAATTCAGATATCATATCTAATAAAAAGAAAACCCCTTTTGAAAATCTGAGAGAGAATGTGCTGCTAACATAAATTTAAGTTAGAAAATGAAAGGTTTCTTTCAAGGTGACTATCTATGATGTCTCTTAAAATTTCCTCCTCTTTTCCTTCAAAAGCAAATTGCAGCTCTTCTAGTTAATCTACAGCTACATAACAAATCTCACCAAACTTTAGAGGCTTAAAGTAATCATTTATTATTATCTCTCATAATTCTGTAAATTCAGTGGCCATATTTGGTTGATTCTAGCTTGAGGTCTTTTTAGTTAGGTCGAGTCCGGCCTGGGAAGATTTGAAGCTTTGACTGGTACTAAGTCTAAGATGACTTTTCTGGTGATGGGCAGTTGGTGCTGGCTGTCTGTTGGAGACATGTTGACAGGAATGGCTACCTATGGTTTCTGCATGCCTTTGGCCTCTCATTGCAGAAAGGGTAGTTAATGAAGAGAGGGAAGGAGAGAGAGAAAGTAGAAGAGAGGGAAATGGAGTATAAGAGAGACATGGGGGAGAGGAAGAGGACAGAGAGGGGGAAAAGAGAGTGGGAAGGAGAGAGAGAGAGAGATATTTGTGAACACTAGATAACCTTAAGCAGAATTTCCACAGGTAGAACAGAATATATTATCACCACAAATCAGATGCTGTTTTTCACCCCTCCCTAAATATAGATTTCATTTGCATCATCATCTTGTCTGCTAAATGTCATTTTTAAAATGTGAATTTTTAAATGTCAGCTAACAAGAAAGTATGACTCCTCAGTCTCTCCTGCTATTCTGACTCCACCAGTCTATTATTAAGGACATTTTAGCAGTTGATTGCTGATATTCCTAATTAAACCTTGGTATGTGTAGATTGATTTAAGGCGACATGATTAAAAAAAAAAAAGACATGTGACATAGAATCTGCTGGATAGTTTGGTTACCTATCTCTTTTTTGCTCAAAATGCATTAAGCAAATTTGTACAAAAAGAGCTATAATTGCAATATAATTGCTGAAACTTTCACTGTGCCACAAATTACACACTCTTAAAGACCACTGCTCAGGGATTTCAAAGAAGAAATTTCTTTTTTGAAGGGAAGACTGGTCAAGAAACCTAAACAAACTAAAAAACCTTCTAAATCTTTCTACCTTGATGATCCTATAATTCTAGTGTCCACTCTAAATTTAACTCAAGCCAACAATAGTGGGCTTTCACTTTAACTCAACTCCCTTGGATGCTTCTAAAAGACTCACTTAATTGTTGTTTCCATTGTGACAATCAAATTATCTATCCTGTGAAAAATCTGACTCTCTAATTAATGCAGTAGCATATGTGCGTTTATCTGTCTTGTCCTTCAGGTCTCTAATGAGACACAAACTTACTACAAGATCTTTCTTAGGAAATAATAAACCCACTGACTCGGCATGACACCATCACCTAATTAATAAAAATGGTGACAATTTTGAAATCCCTGTTCTGCGATTTTTCTTTAAAGAAAACTGCTCTGCAGATTTGCAAAGGGACACAAAAAAAGGATGTAAATGTAGCAGTTAGCAACCTTTGACTAAACAAACAAGGGATTAGAAGGAATCAATACTGCCAGAAAGAATTTCCCCCAAACAGTCCAGGAAATCTGGAAATGCAAACAAAAATAAATCCCTACCAGAGAAAATGGTCTGTTTATGGTGACATCTAGTGGTAATTGTTTTCATGCTCGCCCATTCCTGAATGAACTCTCCAAGAAGGTATCAAATACAGAAAACTTATTAATTACTTTATTCAATAAAAAGATGTAACAGTTGTATTGTATGTAATTGGAGCAATGAGAGTAAATATATCACAGAACTACATAAATCAGTATCAACTTAGGATTTGAAGAAATTATTTTTGAAAGTGGTATGACTGAATGGATTGATACTACAATGACCACAAGAAAGAAAGTAATATCTGTCCTCAAATATTAATAAATGTATTTCTTGGCTTTGAAATAGTAACTATTGGGGGGTTTTTATGTAACTTTTTTTCTCCAGGTGAATAGAATCAACCAATCAGGAAATTCAGAGTAGAAAATACCTTTGTGAAAAGTAAATTCTTATGACAAATTTATCTTAAACTAAGATAATTCAAATTGCAATATTTTCACATGGCTATCATGCAAAACTACTGACACCTCTGTTATCTGCTAGTTTAGTTGAAAGAGTTTGGCTCAACTGTTAAAAGTGTGTGTGTTTGATGCATGTGCATGTGTGTGTATATGAACACATGATAAATTTGTTCTGACAATCAGAACAAATTTTTGATTAGAATGCATTTTGTTTAAATGGTGGAGGTTAATAGAAAAGTAAACTTTTGAAATAAAATAAACTACAAGAATTTGAAATAGTTAATGCGATAATTTTAAAAAATTAAAAATTAGACCAGCACATGACCTGGTGGCTGAGGTAAGCCATATCTCACATGGTTGACCAGGCAATTCAAGTCCCAGACCTAGTGGCTTGAGAAACATGCTGGGTGTGTGTGCATGCAAACCCAAAATCCTAAAAGGAGGGAGAAATGGAGAAGGGATTACAGTGTTACCATTCCCTGTGATCCTTTCTCACTTTCCCCTCTGTCTCCATCCGGTGAGTGCACATACCTTCTGGCAAAAAGGAAGATATAATCTTGTTATAATCAAGAGGGTTATAGCATTGCTAAGTAATACTCCCCTTAGCTACTTTAGAAGAGAAGAAATGTTGGCCAAGCTGCAGAGATGCAGTAGTAACACAGCATTCTGCAATGTTGAAGCCACATGAGAAGTTCTCAGGTTTGCATTTCAAGGTCTCCCTGTGTGTGCCCGGCATATGCTCATGAATCCATGGTACTGGCTTCTGAGACTGGGGTGAATCATGACATGGGTACCCTGTTGATAGTCTCTCTCTCTCCCTCTCTCTCTCAGAAGCAATAAACTTAAAAAAGAAAAAATAGGACAATATTTGACAAACAGCACTTTTAATTGGTGGAAGGTTTTGCTCTTTTCTGGTTCTAACCCTAATCTTTCTAGAAGGTCCCACAGAGAAATCAACCCACTGAGTTAGTCTGATATCGTCTGGATCTCACTAGAACAGAATGCATTCATTAGTGGAAAGATGAGTTCATTTAATAATTTATTCAACTAATATTTATGGCCACCCATCTGTGAACCTCAGTGAAAAGTCTGAACTGGGACAAGCCCTTGATCCCTAAAAAGTCTGTCTTCATTTCTTTATTGAAAAGAAAACTTACCTGGTATCACTAAATTTCTGTCTCCACAAAAGCCCCTAGGACTGTCTTTCTGCAGTTGGTACCAATGCTATATGATAGTAAGTACAAAGTAGCAGAATGTCCTTAAATGGTATGTCTGTCCACTTGTGTCCTCTGCACTTCAAGGCACTAAGACACTGCTTTGACATTTGTAGCCATTTCTTTACTCACAAGATGAGTCCCTTCCAGCCTGACAAAGTATTACTTTGGAAGCTCATTGTTCTTCTTGCTCCAATATGATAACCATTTGCCTGCAAGTGTCATGGGTGAATCTTTTGAAAGACAAAATGTGACAAAAATATCTCCAAGTTCTACTGTGAGCATTTTGGAAATTACCTTCTCCCAAGAATATATAATAAAGTTAAGTAACTTACCTTTTTCAGACAGTAAATTTGTCATTGAGGCATAAATTAGTTATACAGTGGCATGATTGAAATACCACTTCTTGCCCACAGTAGGGAATTACGGTAAACAGATTCATAGAATTTCTAGCCTAAAATTTTGTCTGGGTGTTCTAGGGCATAGCCACAGGCATACTTCAGAAGCCTTTTAAATATACGAATTGAAAATGTTTCATACATGTACCTAAGGATAGTAGAAAAAAATTTTACTTTTAACATCTATCCACAGGGTTGAATTTGACTGACTTACAAAATTTTCCTAAAGGAACAGTATTAGAATTCAGTAAAAATATTCAGTGATGCAACGTGTCAAACACTTGGTGTACACCTGCAGCCTTAAGAGTCAATGTCGTTCCCTTCCATCACCTTTGGTTTTACTGCGTGCTGAAAAATGTAGGCACTGCCTGGCAAAGTGTCATCTTTCCAGTCTGAAAAAAAAGAAAATCAGTGAGATTTTGTTAGTTTGACAGTGGCCAGAGCGTCTTCAGTATTTTGCAAAAAGCATGTCGATGGTAGCATATAGTCAATAGCACTTAAAAGTGTGTACATGCATGTATTGAAATTTATCACCTATATTTTTAAATAAGTAATGAGATATTTATCTTAACTATCATGCCACCTGAAGTGTCACATACGCCTACAGTAATAATTGTAATAAATATTACAAATGTTTTTACTCAGAAAATTATGGGCTATAGTAGCTCTCCTATTTATCTCTCCTTTTTCTGGCTGTCTTTTTATTTCATTTAGCTGATGCCTCATGATGGCTAAATCCAATGAAAACTTTAGTCAGCTGATAGTCATCTTTCTAGAGCTGACCTAGCTTTCAAGTTCAGCATGAGTTCTATTGTCTCCATAAAGGATTTTCTGATTATTCTAAACTGGTAGTTTCCAACTCAACTTATATATTGGAACCATGAGAGGACCTATTAAAAAAAAGTATGGGGACCAGCAGTTAGTGTAATAGCTATGTCGTTAGACTCCCACGTAGTCGACCGTGGTTCGCATCCCGGACCCGGTGGCTTAAACTCATGTCGGGCGTGTATGCGTGTGTGCCCAAGATCCCAAGAGGAGAATGGAGGAGAATGGATTGCGGCGTGGCCATCCACCTTGGAGGGTAATTTCTCACTTTCTGTCTCTCTGTCTCTCTCTGTCTGTCTGGCAAGTGCACATGCCCTATAGCAAAAACTTCTCCCCCCCAAAAAAAACAAGTATGTGTGAGTGTGTGTGTGTGTGTGTGTGTGTGTGTGTGTGTGTGTATTTGACAATTTATATATTTGACATTATTTCATTACAAATACATAAGTTATATGCCATCTATACAAGTAAATGTATCTAAACATTTATTTGTGTGTACATATGTATATACACACGTATATGTGTCTGTTATAAAACCAGGTCCAGAATTGTAACTGTGTGGTCAGCCATGTGGATCCTATATTCCTTAACCAATAGACCACAGAGCCAGCCCAATTCCTTCTTTTTAACAGTGGCACAATTTCACACTCAATATATAGAACACAATCTGTGTAACCCATCTCCACAGCAGTATTTCAATCTTTATATTTGCCTCTTCACCACTATCACATGTGTGAGAATATCTGTAGAATAAATTCATAAATTGGACATGTTAGATCCAATATTTTATGCATCTTTCATGTTGATCGTTAACATCAGACCTCTTTTCTGAGAGATGAGATCACCTAATACTCCCATTAGAAATAAGGAATGCCTTCATATCTATTGTCAACACTGCATATCAACAGCATGTTAATAACTGCCAATTGGATGAGTAAAATAAAGTCTCATTGTTTTACTAAATGTTCATCTTTTCCAGGGATAAAGTTGAACACCTTTTCTTATGCTTAAACTCATTAGTATTTCATCTTTTGTGTACTGTTTGTTCATATCTATCACCCATTTTTCTGTTGATCTGTTCATTTTTAACCTATTGATTTCAAGGCTTATTTTTATTAACAAAATCATTCTTCTATTTTGAGTTTCATTTGGTGGTGATTTTTCTCCTACATAAGATTTTCTTTATTATTCTGTAACTAAATGTCTTAATTGGTTTTTAATTGTTTGGGTTTTCAGCCATAATAAAAGGAATGCCTGTACTTTAAAATGATGTAAATATCACAGATATTTCTTATTTTTATAATTTCACTGTTACATCTAAATATTTGACCAATCCAAGATTTATTCAGAATTTGTAATTAGTGTTTATTAGTATTTAAATTTTGTACTTTGATATTATATTTTAATTGTATGTTGTTTTTTAATTAGATCCAAACTGGTATTTATAAGGGTTAATACTACATAATAGGTGAAAAAGTTTAAAATAAGTAAGAACAACAAAGAAAAAAGAGTAAAATAAGGCAGAGACACGTGAGTTTGGTATACAAATTGCACTTAAAAAAGAAACTGTTATTCCATCTGAAAAAGGATCACAAATTTGGTTATCAATTGTCTGATAGTGTGAAAAGGAAATACTATATAACCAGTTATTAAATTCACACCATTAAAATGAACATTTCCTAACACACACACACACACACACACACACACACACACACACATGCACACATCTTCTTTATCAATGAAATCAAAATACTTCCTAGCACTAAAAATAAAAAGAAATTTCTTGAGACTAGTAGATGGAATAATGGTTGTGTCGCTGGACTCCCATGTAGTCAGCTGCTGTTCAAGTCCTGGACCTGGCAATTAAAACTCACACTGGGTGCATACACTTGTGTGCCAAGATCCCAAGAGGAAAATGGAGGAGAAGGGATTGTGGTGTGTCCATCCCTCCTGGGGAGGATGATTTCTCACTTTCTGTCTCTCCGGCAAGCACATGTACCCTATAGCAAAAATACCTTTCTCTAAAAAAAAAGAAAGAAATTTATCTTTTTTATTTGTAGATAAAAGAAAACTAAATGAAAAGCTACACCCTAGAAAGCATCCTTAAACACAGTAAATTTTGTTAACTGCATTATTTATTATTTCTTAGTAATGCTGGCAGCAGCAAACCAGACACTCATGTCAGAAGATGAGTGCTATGTGGGACATTAATATGATTTGATCAAGGCATAGGTTATTTTTTTAATTACAAGGAATTCTTTTTTAACCCAGAGAAATGATGGACAAATAGCCTTCAGACAATCTCTAAGAAAGTAGCTTCTTTCAACTGAGCTTTGAAAAGTACCTAACTCTGAAAAGTATCTGTATTGAGTAGATGCAAGTTTTAAAATATACTTATTGAAAGTATACCTATCCTAAAAAAAATAAAAGAAAATATACCTATTCTGTTTGCCAATTAAATGCACAATCAATAATACTTATTTTTGGACTTGTATTTCATAAATGACCCATTATCTATATTATGAGATCCTTAAAGGCAGAGGTTATATTTATATTATATAGAGATATGTAAATCTATAGTATATAACTTATGAGTAGAGGGTTAATTCTCAATAAAATATAATTAATTTATATATAAATGATTCCACTTTTTTGGTAGTGTCTATCAGTAGGAAGGGATTTCAATTTTTAAATAATCAAAATTGTTATAATTTGCTAAGAGTAAGACAACTATATGTTGAAAATTATTGATCTGTTTTGGCTTGATTTGCTCAAGTATTTTTTCTGATCAATAGATGGAGATTAAATAATAACTTTGTTACTATGGTTACCATCAGACGAAGGCAGTTATCTGTCTTATTCACATCCATATTTCCAGCATGAGCATTATATGTGTTTTAATAAGCGGATAAGGGCTTATGTTAGTTTTTGACTAACATAAGGTAGCTTTTTTTTTTTTTTGGAGAGGTTTTCGCTATAGGGCGCGTGCGTTCGCCAGACAGAGAGAGAGAGAGACATAGAGACAGAAAGCGAGAAATCACCCCCCAGAGGGGATGGTCACGCCGCAATCCCTTCTCCTCCATTCTCCTCTCGGGATCTAGGGCACGCACGCACATGCGCCCTGCATGAGTTTTAAGCCACGGGGTCCAGGATGCAAACCGCAGTCGACTATGTGGGAGTCCAGTGACATAGCCATTACGCTAACTGCTGGTTCCCGACTTAAGGTAGCTTTTGACTTTAGGCAGTATGTTAGTGCTACATGATTACACATCTTCTTGTGTAAAACATATCCCTTCCTAGACTGGGTGGCACAGTCGGGTTGGCCTATCTGACTACAGTGCTGGAAGCCATATGGCTAACCATGGGTTAGGATTCCCAGGTCAATCTGTAGGTGCATCTAGCTTCTTTGCTGGCACCCAGGATCCTCAGGATCTGGAAGGCTGGGTAACAGAGATCCAAGTGTGATGAGACTTTGTGGAGGGTATTCTCTCCATCTTTCCCTTTCTCATGTATGTGCATACATTTTGTGTCTGACACACACACAAAAAAAAAAAAAAAAAAAAAAAGAATGGCTTGTAAGTGTTCTAGTATGAGGAGCCTTGGGATAAAGTGGTAACTAAGTAGTTTTTCTAGAAAGTGACAGAATCCTATTACTTTAAGCGAATTACTACTGTATTTTATAAAATTTCTTAGTCTCACTGGACCTTTGGTGAGTAAATATAGAAAATATTTGGTTGAATTAACATTATATTTCTATGTGAGCTAAAACAATATTTTACTCAAATTTTTATTGACATGATAATTGTATATATTCATGAGGTTCAATGTGATATTTCAGTACATGAATCACTTTGTCACATAACAACATTTTTTATGATCTCATTTATTTATGTATTTATTTATCTTAAGTTTTTGCCTTAGGGTGGGTGTGCACACTAGAAAGAGACAGAAAGGGAAAGTGAGAAATCACTCCCCAGGAGGGATGACTATGCCTCAAATTCCTTCTCCTCCATTCTCCTGTCAGGATTTTGGGAAGCATCACACCACCTGATGACCCATGTCTCTATTTAACTTCAGTTACTTTCATAGAGGCCCATCTCCAAATACAAAAAAGACTTCATCATAGGAATTTGATGGGACTACAAACACTCTGTTCATAACAACTAGAAATGATTTTTTCAGGTATGTCTCCCTCTTCATCGCTTTCTCTTCTCCTATGCTCTGCTTTCCTCTTTTATTAACTCTTCCTCCTCTGCCTTTCTTTCCTTTACTTGAACTCTTATACAGCATTTCTACTTCTAAGATATCTACTTAACATTTTTTTTCTCTCTCTTTGTTATTTTCTATTTCTGTTTCTGTTTTTTTATTTTATTTTATTTTTGTTATTAATTTGATCTTCCAATTATCTTCTTTATTCATCAGCTCTCTTTCTTGGGTGATGCATCTTATCTATAATTTTTTATTCAACTGCTATCTTCAAAATTTATAGTGAGGGAACCAACAGTTAGCGTAATGGCTATGTCGCTGGACTCCCATGTAGTCGACTGCGGTTTGCGTCCTGGACCCAGTGGCTTAAAACTCACGCCGGGCGTGTGTGCGTGCGTGCCCAAGATCCCAAGAGGAGAATGGAGGAGAAGGGATTGCGGCGTGACCATCCCCTCTGGGGGGTGATTTCTCGCTTTCTGTCTCTATGTCTCTGTCTGTCTGGTGAGCGCACGCGCCCTATAGCAAAAACCTCTCAAAAAAAATTTATTGTGATTATTTTAATACATTCCATCTATTTTTCTATATCTTCTTTCAATGTTTCTTTCTTTCTATCTACTCTTTTATGATAATCTTTATTTATTTATTTATTTATTTATTTATTTATTTATTTTGTGTCCTGGGATTTCTTCAATGTCTTATTTTGTTATTTTAACTAACTTTTTATTGTTTTAGTTGTTAATTTCTAAAGTTTTATTTCTCTCTTCTGTAAATTCTTCAAGGTTGACTTTTAAGAGAGGACCAGGAGCCTATTCTATTTGCACTCTTATTAAAAAGCAGAAGTCCCTGGTCTTACATGCAAGTGAAATAAAGAAAATACACATAACAATAGATGAATAGTTAATTGTACTTTTGAAATTCTACTTTGAAGCAAATAAATAAGGTCTCATGAGATAGTGGACTAGGGAAGGGTGATTTTAGAGGACCTCTTCCCTTTTAGATTTTTGCCACTGAGCTGGTGGACTTGTTAGAAGTAGACAGAAACAGAGAGAGGAATGTGAGAAAGCAATCCCTGGGGGATGACCATGCCTTAGTTCCTTCTCAGTTCTCTTCTTGAGATATTGGGCCTGTATGTACACGTGGCCAGAGTGATTTTTCAGTCTGCCATGTCCAGGAACCAACCATAATCACCCTGTGAGAGTCCAACACCTTAATCACTATGCCACTTGCTGGCACCAAAAGGCCCTCTTTTAAGAGATGATATTTGGGCTAAGATGTAGAGTAAGGAAAAGCCAGCAACATGCTCACCAGCATTCCAGGTCAGCAAATACATTTAGAGCCCTCACAATGAAAATGTTCTTGAAAGGTTTAATTCCACTGTAATTAAAAAACATACTTTGCTTGATTTCAGATGTTTTTAAATTACAATGAATAATACAGTCTGTCTTTATGAATGTTTTGTGTACACCTGTAAAGAATGAATACCCTGCTGTTGTTCTCTGTTCTATAAATGTTAGATATATCTGGTTGATGGTGTTGTTCAATTCTTTTATGTCTTACTGCTTTTCTTTCTAGTTGTTCTATTAATTTCTGAGAGAGGAACATTAAAGTCTCAAGTTATAGTGATAAACTTTTCTATTTCTCCCTTCTATAAGTTTTTGCTTCATACATTTTGAAACTATGTTCTTAGGAGCAGAAACATTTAGGATTATTATGTTTTCTTGGTGGATCATTTTATTTTTATGTAATGACTGTTTTTATTCCTTATAATCCTCCTTGTTTTTAAATTCACTTTGTTGATATTAATACAAAATTACTTCAGCTATCTTGTTTATTGGTTGCATAATACATCTTTTTTGCCATTAGTTTACTTCAATTTTTAAAATAATTGTTTACTTAATTTTATTTATTTATTTTTTAATTTGATCAAAGAGACTGAGAGAGAAACAGAGAGGGAAAGTAAGAATGCAAGCCACCAGGTCCAAAACTCAAAGTATGCGGGAGTTCAGCACCTTAAACACCACACCACCTGCCAGCCTCGCCATTAATTTACTTCTAACTATATGTAAAGTAGGGTTGCTGTATATTGACATATTTTTAAATACATTCTGATAAGTTCCATCTATTTCATTTTCAGTTCATTTATTTATTTTTCCATGAGCAAGAGAGAAATAGGAAGAGAGAGATAGAGACAGAGACAGCACCCTCAACAGAGTTTTCATGCTTTGATCCTTAACCCAGCTTCAAGCCTGCCTCAGATTATGGCTCCATGCACAGCTGCATACTCAGGTTTTCATGAACAAACCTGGACTTTCCCATGGGAATCAGCTTCAAAGTTCATCTCAGTTTGCTGTTCACTGCCTTCTGGCCCATATCTGTCTTTTAATTAAGTTTAAATAACTTACATTCAATATGTTTATTAACATGTTTGTATTTAGGTTTACTATTGTACTATTTGTTTGCTCATGTTTCCACTTATTTTCTATTATTATGTTTCTGTTTTCTTCTTTTGGCTTTCTTTTGGATTAGTAAAATAATTTTTTGGTATTTCATCTTAATAATCCATTTATACATAGTTTTCTTTTTTTTTTTTTTTTGAGAAGTTTTTGCTACAGGGTGTATAAACTTGCCAGAAAGACAGAGAGAGACAGACAGAAAGAGAGAAATCATCCCCTGGGGAGATGGCTACGCCACAGTCCCTTCTCCTCAATTCTCCTCTTGGGATGTTGGGCATGCATGCACATGTACCTGGCATGAGTTTAAGCCACTGGGTCCAGGACTCGAATCATGATCAACTACGTGGAAGTCCAGCAACATAGCCATTATACCATCTGGAGGTCCCCCCATTCATAGATGGTCTTTGAAGATATAATTTTGTTTAGTACTTTTTAAATTCTTCCTAAAGGGATTATGACCATAAATTTAATTTTTTTTTACATTTTACTTAGACTTAGTATTTGCTACTTTAATAAATAAGAGGAATATCTGCTGTAGCATATATTTGCTATATATGCCACATGTAGCATATATAGCAAATATAAAATATATATAAATATAAATGTTTATAGCAAATATAAAATATAGCCTGGAGAGCCTGGGCTTTAATTTACCTGCTCATCTATGTACTTTGCATAACTGAGTCTGAATTTGGAGCCACATCATGGAAGAATAGCAAAAAGGAAGCCACAGAGATTTCTGTGTTTTTTCAGGATCATATAGAGCGTATATAGCAAATATGAATGTTAATAGCAAATATAAAACATATATAAAACATGTTGTTTTACTCTCCCTGCCTATTGTAATTTTCATACAAGTAGATACATTAAGCATCTCATTAAATGTTATATTTTTTACTTTCAATTATCAGGCATTTTATTATTTTTATTTTTAGCTTTATGCCATAGGGTGTGTGCACTCACCAGAGAGAGACAGAAACAGTGAAAAGGAAAGTGAGAAATCACCCTCCAGGAGGAATGGCCACACTGCAGTTCCTTCTCTATTCTCCTCTCAGGATTTTGGGCATGTACACACCTATACCCAGGGTGATTTTCAAGCCACAACTGACTTGAACCACAACTGGCCATGTAGTAATTCAGTACTTTAACCATCATGCCACCTACTGGCCTATCATGCATGTTTTAAAGAAAAAAAAATAGTCTATATTTTTAACTAGATTCTTATTATTTATTAATATGTCACTTTTCCGTTATTATTATATTAAAGTATTTTTATTGGTAATAAAGTCTCTGTAATTAGTTTCATCAGAGAATAACTTTCACTTTGATTGATTGATTGATTGATTTCTTTCTTTCTTTCTTTTTAGAGAGAGGTTTTTGCTTTAGGACATGTGCAATCACTGGAGAGACAAAGAGACAGAAATTGTAAAATCACCCCAGAGGGGATGGTCATGCTGCAATCCCTTCTCCTTCCTTCTCCTCTTGGGATTTTGGGTATGTGCACACATGAGCTCAGTGTGACCACTTGCCTTTAGAACATGATTATAGTACTTCTTTAATATCTTTCTCTGATAAATAGAACAATGCTGTCATCTTGATTGTGATTTCCTTTTCTTAAGAGTTAAGAAAAGACTTCTCTGGTTCCTCATATGCCAAGTAATTTTGGATTGTATCCTGGACATTTTTAATATCATGTTATGAGACACTGACTCTTATTTATTGTAAAAAAAAAAAAAGAAAAAGAAAAAGCTGGTTTTCTTTTTTTTAGAAGGCAATCAACCTATTTATGAAGATGGAACAAGCTCAGATCTCTTTTTTGGATTATGTTCCCAAAATCAGTGTATTTTCTTTTCTTTTTTCTTTTTTCTTTTTTTTTTTTTGAAGAGGATTTTGCTATAGGGTGCATGTGCTTGCCAGAGAGACAGAGAGACAGCAAGAAATCACCCCCCAGGAGGGATGGCACCGCAATCCCTTCTCCTCCATTCTCCTCTCAGGATCTTGGGCACCATGCACACACACCCAGCATGTGTTTAAGCCACCGGGTCCGGGACTCAAATTGCAATCGACTCCATGGGAGTCCAGCGACATAGTCATGCCAACTACTGATCTCCAGTATAATTTTTTAAAAAGTGTTTACAGTGTTATCCTAATCAGTTTTCTACTAGCCATTGTAGGTGTGGATGACAGCCTACATTATGCCCTAATTTTCAGAGTTTTGACACCTTGTGACAATCATTCTCACATGCTTAGTTCATTGGTTCATTTAGGAGTTCATATATTGGGTCATCGGGAAAGTACTGACACATTTTTCCATATAAAAACAGAAAAATACATCACGACTTTCCCAACCACTTAATACAATTTTATGGGATCAAACTCTCTGTCTCTTTTAAGCCTCCTCCTCTGAGGGATCTCCCTGATATTTCTGAATTCTCTGAAGTCACCCATGCAGACCCTCTCAAGCTTTCATTTACCTATTCACCTATGTACTTTGCATAACTGAGTTTGAATTTGGAGCCACATCAAGGGAGAATCACAAAAAAGAAGTCACAGAGATTTCTGTGTTTTCTCAGGATCATGGATTCTCTCCCGAGAAAGGAAAGTTTTCTCTCTAGAATTTTCTGGGTCTCTCGAACCACCACAGCTGCTGGGTCAGTTATAGAATTTCCTGGGGATTAGAGTACAGGAGCTAACAACAACAGCAAAACAAACAAACAAACAAACAAAAAAGCAGTAAATAATGAAGGGATTTCTCCCACTCTCTTGTTCTTTTAGGAATCCTCTTTTTATTCCTTGGAATGCCTGAGCTTTTTATGTCTTCATCCCGTATCTAATTTTGTGCTTCCTATAAGTCTAGGCCAGGCAGTATAAGAGAGGAGAAGAATAGTAAATTCACCAGCAGTTTAGTGGCACTTTGAATTCTGTTCTTGTTTTCAAGTTCAACTGCTACCATTTATTTGAGTCCTCAGAAATCTGTTTTGCATTCAGTGGGAGACGCCCCTGTACAGGTACATCCCTTTCTTGGCCTGTTTAAAAACAGAATTTTAAAAAGAAATCAGAAAAGAGTTGGATTGGAAATTGGAGAAGGGGAGTGCAGTTGAATATTACAGACAAGGGCAATATCATAAGTGTAAGGTGTTTAGATTTATTCTAATAACAATTAGACATGCCTAAGATTTTAATTAGAGGATAGATATAGTTACATTACAAACAGATCACTTGTATTGTTGTATTAAAAATAATCTGTGGGAATTTAAGATATTGTTGGTAGTTTAACCATCAAATACTAGTTCACACACACACACACACACACACACACACACACACACATATATATATATTTTAGAGGTAGGGCAAAATAATTTGCAATGGACTGAATGTAGGAGAAGAGGAAACCAGGAGAGAGAAATGATGCTGATGTTGTTAGCTTAAATAATTAGACAGATGACAATAACATTGACTTATATGTGAAAGACAGGCAAAAAGCAAAGATTGGGATTAAATCTAAAACATGTTTTTCCCTTTGGATGTGACACATTAGACACACTCATTGGTCACCCAAGTGCCAAATGGTAATGTCTGGTGGGCAGTTGGATAGCTTTTATTCAATTGTCATGGATCCGAGTGTTGACAAACTATTTTGCATATATTTAGCATAAATGCTTAAAAGAGAAAGAGAAAATCTTTGTAAGAGTATTCCTGAAACACTGAAGTATATTTGACAAATATTCATGATGGCTTAGTAATGCTGTATTATTATGCACAAATATCATTCTATGTTTTTCCTTAAAACTTTCCAGAAATGCATTTGATGACTTGAGTAGAAGTCATTCCTAAAGAAGCCCCTAATGTTTAAATTTTATTGCATTATCTTACAGATGTGAACAATTATTTGTCTCTTTGGTCTCTTCTACAATCAAAGCACAATATAATATAGTATCTTTCTCAATGTCTGGATGATTGGATCTAGAAAACTATCTTTCAGGGTTTTTATTTTATCAATAATAGCTCCCAGAGTTTTTTCTCAGTCCATGTCACTCTGATCTCCCTCTGTGTATGATGAACCCATGATTGTTCATCCTTCATTTAGTCGTCTGATGTCTAATGAGTAGCATTACTTAGAACACCCATTTAATGAAAAAAGACTCACTGCTTTCTGAGCCTTCTTATTACATAAAATTTAGACCTTGATGTTTCTACTTGCTCGCAAATCATGACAATCTTTCAACTTCTTATTATGTCATAATTATTAGCCTAAATCAAGAAATGTGTATACACTCACATACACCGTACACATATAGGCATATACACTCACATTCACTAAATGAGCAATACTGAGGTGATGTGTGCTTTCTACTTTCTATCTGTATTTCTCAGGAGGTGGCATGTAATGGGAGCCATGTTTCCCTAGCAAATAAGAGACAGAAACAGAATGGTATCTAATTAAAATGTTTACAACATTTCCCATGAGGTATAAGCCACTGACATTTTCCAGACTGCAAGCCAAGAAATGCTTAGGATTATACAGATGTACTTTGCAATCTACAAGTGCCATGCGACAAAAACATAGCTTAGACACAGTTCAGGAAATATGGATTGGATAACCTTTCTTTAGAACTCAGAAATTAAAAGTTAGGTCCGATGAGAATTAATGGTATGTTGAGCAGCTCATCTTTTTTCCAAGTAAATCAACAACCCATTTTCTCTTTTTCATAGGCCATCTTCCTCTGCAATATTTTATCTCATCTGTATCTAAGTCTGCCAAAAAACTGTAGTTGCATCATTGCATCTTTTTCTCCTCCAAACTCTCCTAATTCCAGCCTGAACACTCTGCTCTCCTCCTGTCACGATCTAGCCCTCCAACATGAGACTCTTTCCAAATGTGAATAATAATGCTAACCTCAGCTTCTCTTAGCTGTCCCAGTCCTCAATTCCTTATAATATTATTTCCTCATGTATTTAAGCTATAAAAGTTTTTTGAACAATTACTTTGTTCCAGGCATCCTTAAAATAATAGGAATCTATCAATAATCAAAGTAGGCAGATTTCCTACTCTCATAAAACTTATCAAGGACCAGCAGCTAGTGTAATGGCTATGTCGCTGGCTCCCACGTAGTCAACCATAGTCTGAGTCCCGGACCCAGTGGTTTAAACTCACACCAGGCACGTGTGCATGTGTCTCCAAGATTCTGAGAGTAGAATGGAGGAGAAGGGATTGTGGCATGGCCATCCTCCCTGGGGGGTGATTTCTTGCTTTCTGCCTCTGTCTTTCTCTCTCTTTCTGGCAAGCACATGCGCCTGTAGCAAAAACCTCTCCAAAATAAACAACTTATGATCTGGCAGGTGGACAGGGCAAAACAATTATCAATCAATAAACAATCTATATTAATTTCTATGGTGACCAGTATCATAAAAAAATGAAACAAGTTAGGGGAAAAGATAGTGCTAATGGGTGGAGTAATTTGAGCCTTTACATTAAATACCTTTGTATGAAAATCTTCACTTTCTTCGCAGATCGGTATTTCCATAGAATTGGTTCCTTCACTCACAAACTCACAAAGATATTCATGAGGCCACCCCCCAAAAAAGTAATCCTCAGGTAATTTCTCATAGTTCATTTTCTTATATCTGAAATAACTGTTTTTGGAACAAAAATGGAGCATGCACTTTGTAACTCTAAGCATAATTTCCTATTGGCAGTAGATATAGGTCTTTGCATTATTACATAGACCATCATCAGTTTCCCTTTTCATGTAATCTTTTACCTTTAGAAGATGCCCCAAAGTCTTTCTGTGCCTTTTCTAATAGAGACATCCGTCTATTGTGTCTGCTTAAAATTTTTCAAAAAAAAAAAAATTGCTACAGAAAGTGAGGAAAGGAAATATTCCGTAAATTGAGCCAGAGTTTATTCTTAAACTTATTTTCTTCACTAATCACTGTTGAAGGGCAAGGTGGCACTATACAGATAATCTTCCCTCTGTAGAGACATGGACTGAAGTGGGATAGAGTAGAGTGGATATCATTCTCCCAGTAACATCAGTGGAGACAGGATATCTTAACACTTTGAAACTAAGGAAAGCATTCCAAATTAACATTTCTATGAAACCAAGCTTTACCTAGAAAGTCTGCAGACACATTTAGAGTTCAGTATGAATTTGTTTAAGAATGGATTTATAAAGCATCTTAAATACCAGTGAATTTCCAAAACACACAGGCTACAGATGACCCTTCAATGACTATTATTTATGTCAGAAGTATTGTCCAACACTGCTTTAACTTATTTATTCTCATCTCAAAAGGGATTTATAGAGGACAATTTCTGGCTGTTTTTTGTTGTGTTGGTTTTGGTTTTTACTTTTGATAATCATGTCTCCACCCATGTGCAGTAGGTGCTCTGGTGGCCTGCCCACATGTCCAGAGCAGAGCAATCCATATGCACAAAAACAGAATGTCATTGGGTTCACTTTGACAAGCACACTGTCAATAGACCTAAGAAGAATAACATACTTCTTATGTATCAATAGCAAAATGAGCAAATGGAGCTGCTTTTTTGGGAGAGAGTCATCATAGGTCTCTATGTCCAATGATAGGTATTAGCAAAATGACAAAAAAAAAAAAAAAGAGCTTTATATACAATTTGGATTCAAATATAACAATGAAATATATAAGGCTGGCAAACTATTTTCCACTCTTCTAATTTTATTTTCATAAAGTAGGAAATGTAGATAATTAAATGAAAAAACTTAGCAATGTTAAAATCCTATAACAATGTTCACATGCTTTTATTTTATTACAGAAATTGGGAGATTTACATTAACTTTGGTAATCCAATCTCCTTTTGTTCATGCTGGTCATGTTCAAGGTTCAATGGAGAATGAAGCAGATACAGATTGTGCATGCACATTCCATACTATAATGTATCTTTACATGTTCATGAATATTCATTATCACATGTATGCCTAAATCTATGTTTGCCTAAATCTATGTTTTGTGTGTGTGTGTGTACATGAGTTTATCCTCACACAAATTTGTGAGGATAAACTCCATTCGTAAAGGCAAACACGGATTACAGGTAGCCCTGGAGCTAAGGAACAGCTTTGATTTTTAGTAGAATTTACGAGTCCACAGCTTTCTGATAAACCTAGTGCTTCTCTGAAATCTTGTATTTCTCCTTCTTTGCGTTGACAATCTCACCTTCCCGTGTCTGGGCTTCCACAGTTTCTTTTACTTGAAGTAAGCATGGTAAGGTGCTTTGGGATTTTTACATTGCTAATAGCAATTTTCGTGGAGGTGGCAATGACAAATTTCTGGTGTGTTCTACACAGTGGAACTCGATTGAGAACCAGCAGTCCAATCACAAGTAGCAAGCCACTGCTCAGGACAACCACTCTCTTGCCTCTGTGGCATCCAGTGAGGATGATCAGAATGGTCCCGGGAGTGATGCTGGCTTGCAGCTATTTCATATGTTGACTGAAGGGTTTTTTGTCAAGGCTCAACAGCTTTTGAGGCACATCTTCAGTAGGATAATACCTAGGCATTTTGCACAGTTTTACCACCAGGGTACCACCATTCTTGTCTCTACCCACTGGTAGTCATGAGAACCTTCTCCTTTTTCTTTTCAATTCTGGATTTAGTGGCTGAGTATTTCCTCTTGGACATGGCCTGGAATAGATGGCAAATCAGGATTATATGCTGATGCCTTGGACTACAGCCAGGTTTTGGCTACAATGGGGCTTCCCCTTCTTGGCCTTTTTAGCCTTGGGGTTACCCTTTTTAACCTCGTCACTGGCATCAGTCTTGTTGGCTTCAGGTTTCTTCTCCTTAGTATCCTGCTTCACAGCTTTTTCACCTGCCATCTTGTATAGTGGGAAAGAGCTATTGTATATATGATTTAACTTTGCTATTTTGCCAGGCATTTAGTTTGTTCTCTACCTTTTTTATTATTTATAATAATCCTTCACCTATGTAAGCCTGGAAGTCAAATGTCCCTTTCATCCCACAAAAGTTCAGTATGACCTCAAATCCTCTCATCGAGTTCAGAGCCAGCTGTCAATTTGATTGGGTTAGAGTCCTGCTTCTCACTATAAGGAACACTTAGCATGCAAACAAAAAGAAAAGTTCAATCCAAAGTGGTTAATAGATTTTGATGCCTCCATATTCGGCCCACATCAATTCTTTAAAAGTCCCTCCAGTGAAAATCAACCAGCCAGATATTGAGTTAATGGAATAACTTAATTTCAGACACTTAGCAATTCCCCATATATGAACATTTTATATGAATGGGTGAGCTTTCCTTTAAACACAGTTTTGTTTTTTTTAATTTTAGGATTTATTCTTGGTCACTTTTCCTGACCTTGTTTGTTTTGTCCCATCCCTCTGTCCTTGTACTTGCATTCAAATTTCCTCTTGCTGTCTAGTTGTCTTCTCTCTTGCCCTTGCCACTGGCAGTGAACACAGATATAACACATTATTCTTGGCTGGATTTAACATACTTTTCTAATATTTTTTCTGAAAATTGCTTATTAGATGAATTGACTTTAGACATTTTGTTTACCTTCTTCCACTCACTGAACCATTGTTAGGAAAGACGGCTCCACCTGCAGCCATCTTTCAGGTAGTGACACTCGTTCAAGTCTACCATTCTTTAACCTAAAAAGCATTTGTATATATGAATCACAGTAATAATTTCACAATACTCACTTTTCTTCTTCACCAAATCATGGTATATTCTGTTTGAAGAAATAAAACAATAAATGTAAAAACTTCTAATCACATGTCCTTGAATCAAGAGGGCTTCGTGTGTTTGATTTAGAAGTTATTGTTATTCCTGGCATTTTTTAGCCTATATGATTTTCAAAAGATCAATTTTCCTTGCAAAGCATGAATGCAACAAGCTGAGTCATCACCACTAATATTTCACAAGACTGCTGAGTGTAAGCACAAGTATTAGAATGGTCTTCAGGACATTTTCCCTTGGATCCTCTGGATCTACAGTCACAGCTGGACTTCATATGGTTTCAAAGTCACACAGCTGCTTGGGAAACCCCATGGTTCTTCTTTTGACAAACAGGAGTTGCTTAATAGCAGGAAAGCCAGAAATAAGATCCTAATTTCTCATAATAGAAATATAAATCATAATCTCTTTTGTGAGTAGCATTTTTATGCAGATTGATGTTAAATATTTTTCATCCTTTATCAATTTATTCTTTTATCTCTTCACTGTTGAACACATGGAAGCTACAGGCAGCCTAGGAGTGCAAATATTTACTATGTTTGAGATTTAGAGGAACAAAACGCAGCCAAAGGAAGTAAATACATTGCACTATATAGAATTTAAAGTAAACATTATATAAAGAGGACATAATTCATCCTTTGTTTTTCTGCTAGATAAAAAAATCATATAGCAAAACATAATATAAGATACAGTAGTTACCATACATTTCGCATAATGGCTTAAACACATTTTCTCTGTAGGAAGTATTCCTATGATAATAAGGCAATATGAAAAATCATCTGGGACAAAAATAAAATATGAATGCAAAAGATAACTCAGTGTTTGTGACACCCCAAATGCAATATAATATCATGAAAATATACATTTATTCATAATAGATACACACTGTGAAATCTTAAGTAAATATCAATATGTAATTTTGTAGAGTTCCCTGATTGTTTTCTAAAATACTAAACTCAACATTTAATAAGTTCAAAGCCTTTTGCCCCACACTGGTACCTCAGGTTCTGAATTAAAAATCCCTTATATTTTATAATGCCAACATGCAAATAAACACTAACCTAGCCATTAAAACACATTAATCAAGTATTGTTTATACTGTCTGCATTCATCTAGGTCACACCAATAATGTTAACACTTTTCTGACTGTATATGATTGTGGCAAAGGACGTTTATATTAACTGAAACTCTTGGGTAAAAAACTCTTTAGAGATTTTTATTAACATGCTTAGTGTGGTAGATACCACTATTTGTCCACTCAGAATTTATTTAGTGTTTTTACCTTGCTTTGGGTACCTCGCTTTGGTTTATGCTGTTTAATGAGTGATATACCCCAACCATAAAACTCTACTCCTTGCTTTGGCAGTCTCCTTTGCAGTTAAAAGTAGCTTGAGATCCATTTGAGGTTTCTGAGTCTTAGGAGAAAGTCTCTTAGTGAAGTGATGTGGCTTCCCTGGTAAATCTGTACACACCAAGTTTTCCTTCTTCCCTCCATTTCTTCTATGAACATGGCGATGATATCTAGGTTTGCAGAAGACATCTTGAAACCAGGAAAAGAAAAATATGAGAAAGAATGAAAGCATGTAATTATGGCAGAGTAGGAAGATAGTAAGAATTCATTCCTAACCCACATTCGCCTTTGTTTATTTAAAGGATAAAAGCTCTCTAACAAGGATGCTTTCTAATACATCTTTCCTAAACGAAATTCTATGTCTTTAAATCTTCACAAGAGACTTCTTTACTGAAACAAAAGTTTTACTAGCAAGTTTACCATGATTCATGTTCTATATCCAGATTTGAGAAATAAAACGTTATAGCTCTTGATCTATCCCAAGTCTGCATTATGCTAGAGCTGTTTATTTAGTTTTATCATTCTCTTTTTATTTTCCTGGGCCAGTGTTTTTTCCTCTCTTATTCTCTTCCAAGAGGATGCTAAAAATACCCTAAATCTGTGACTAAGGAACCTAAAAACTATTAGAACGGTACTGAAGAATCAAGTTTTCATGACATTGGATTCCATTATGTCTGATTCTATAACTCTTGATTAATTTGTAGTTGATGTAAGTAGATATGGTCTCTTGTTCAGACACTCATCTCATGTACTGTAACACCAGAAAACAAAAATAAGTAATTCTTGCACTAATCAGAGATTACTCTTAAAAATCTGATAATTAATGCCGCTCTCATTGACTGACTAATCTGCTGGATTGATGTGCTTATACTCGATACTTTAAGTGCTTTTAACTAAAGACACCAGATACACAGTGAAAGGAGACTAATGTGATGGAGATTATTTATCTAATATGAGTCCAGAGCCTACAGATTATAGAGTTGGAACAGTGGTTTATGCAATACCCAAGGTCACTCTGTTTCTGATCTTCAGAACTTAGTAGTCAGCGATGTTTCACCATCCGGTTACAGGGTGTCTGTGACACCCTAGAAGACAATTTCTTCAACACAAAGTGGATAAGAAAAGAATGCTTTTCTTTTCATTTGCCAGTCTTTTTCCTTAGAAAATTCATGCCCAGAAGGCAAGTAGGAGATTCCCCTTGTGAGTCATTGGCGGGAACTGGATCCTGTGCCCTTTTTATATCCATGAGTGGCAGTTGGGCAGGGGATTACTGAGTGGGCTGAAGAGAGATTTACCCCTCTTGTACATGCTATCATCCAAAGATATCCAAAAAACTGAGGTTATCTAGCAGTGAGTATAAGGATCTCTAAAGTTTATTGTTTTGGAGGGTTTTTATTTGTAGCTTTAAAAAAATTTTTTTAGGGAACCAGCAGTTATCGTAATGGCTATGTCGCTGGACTCCCACGTAGTCGACCGCAGTTCATGTCCCGGACCCGGTGGCTTAAAACTCACGCCGGGCGCGTGTGCGTGCATGCCCAAGATCCCGAGAGGAGAATGGAGGAGAAGGGATTGCGGCGTGACCATCCCCTCTGGGGGGTGATTTCTCGCTTTCTATCTCTATGTCTCTCTCTGTCTGTCTGGCGAGCGCACGCGCCCTACAGTGAAAATCTCTCCAAAAAAAAAAAATTTTTTTAAAGAAAATTTAAAGTTCCTGACTGCATTAGTTTCATAGGGCTGACTTAACAAAGTGCCATAAACTTGGTGTGTTGAAACAACATAAATTCATTTCTCCCATTTCTGGAGGCTAGATGTCTGAAATTACGGGATTATTGGAAAGGTCATGATATATTTCCTATTTTTTTTTATGAAAAAAAAAAAGTGTTACAACTTTTCCAAAGACCCAATAGACATTTGATATCAAGACATCAAGAGACCATGAAAGACCATAGGTAGAATCTGTCCTATGCCCTTGGCATGGTTTTTGAAGTTGCTAGTAGTGCCTCGCTTACACCCACATTACTCCAATCCACCTGTCATCACATGACATGTTCCCCTGTGCTTTCTTTCTGTATAAGGTCACAGATCATACTGGAGTAGGCCCTACACTGACTGAATCTTCACCAGATCATATCTGCAAAGACCCTATTTTTGAATTCACCGATATAGGAGGTTAAGACTTCAATGTGCAGCTTTGTAGAACATGATTCAACTTATAATATGATGAAATTGGAGGAAAGCCTGGGAATGTAAAGTAAAGGAAATGACCCTCAGGAAACACAAAAATAGAGCTATACTTGAGAATACATGTAACAGAAGCTAACACATAGTATTGTCAGAGTGTTACCAATGAAACTTTAAATTATTTTTAGTTTTTCTCTTTAAGATAAAAATTTGTGGGCTAGTTCCATAGCACAACAGTTAAGCACTGTGTATGGAAAGTCAGATCCTACAGGGTCAACTATGGTTGCAGTCACAGCCCTGGAGACTTAGAAAACATGCCAGGTGCCTAGTGTGTGTGCCTAAAATCCTGACAGGAGGTAGATATGGAGGAAAAGGATTGCAGTGTGACCAAATTTCATAAAAAGTGTGTTCTCTCTCTCTTGCTGGTGAGAACACATACACTCTAACAATGAAAGAAAAAAAGAGATTCAAATTTCAGTGAATGACAACTACATTGGTAATGTTAACAACATACCGACTTATTGGCAGAGTGCAGGGAAAGTAACACAACATTTTAATAGCCCAGTGAACTTTCGTGTGGTGACAAAGCAGGAGTTCCTCTAAAGAACATCTAGCTGTGTTCACTAAGAGGAAAGAGAGAGTGCTACTGAAGTAAAATAAAAATGCACTGCATGGTTTTAGTCCATCCTGCCGTCTGCTCCACCACTTGGGAACTAATCCCTTGACTGGCACTCCAGCAGTGGGAAACTAGAATGGTCCTGACACCCACTGGACGACTTGATGATGAGACTCTGTAGGAGGCACAGATGGTGTTCTAATGGTACTGGACACAACTGGACAATATGAATCAATGGGTGATGTCAGTAAACTCACAATCTGTTGATGTTGGGTGTGCATTCAGTGCATATCAGCTCTGAATAGGGATACAAATAAAATGTAATATTGACTCCTATAGTGATAGTAAATACTTAGAACATTTATAAACAGAATACATGTTTTCCTTAGTAATGAAAAGAGATTGTAGAGGGAGAATTCAAAGCTAAAGAAAAGAAAAATATGAATATAAATTTCAGTGATCATTAACAAAATACATACCAAACTAATTCGATCCAATGTGTAGTTTAACATACTGGACGAGGCTCGGGACACAAGAAAGGATAAAGATTAAAGAGACCAAGTTCAGAGAGACCTGTACAGAAATCTGGGTTCTGCTCATTGTTTCCTTTGTAACACAGAGTACAAGTAAGGATATGGTGCTTGTTATATGCATGTGTGTATGGACATTGGTATTTTTAATTAAATGGTTGAATGAAGGAGTAAAAAGTGTCTGTAGTCTTGTTAGTCAATTACAACATATTCTTTTCTTTTTTTTGGAGCAGCTTTTGTTATAGGGTATATGCACTTGCCAGAAAGACAAAGAGAGACAAAGAGACAGAAAACGAGAAATCATCCCCCAGAGTGGATGGCCACACTGCAATCCCTTCTCCTCCATTCTGCTCTCGGGATCTTGGGCACGCACGCACACACACCCAGTGTGAGTTTAAGCCACCAGGTCCAGGACTCGAACCCCTGTCAACTACATGGGAGTCCAGCAACATAGCCATTATGCCAACTGCTGGTCCAAGTTACAACATATTCTAACATAAATAAAAGTTTGGAGGAGGGACACTATATACAGCTAAAGCTCATTTTCAACTATAATGTACATTACACTATACATAAAATAGGAAACGAGAATAATCCTTGACCAACTCTGATGATTATCTGTATACCGATTGTATCCTTATGATGAGAAATGTGTAATCTTGTGCTTTCATTGAATCCCTATCCTGAATAAGGCACAAGGGTTGACATTAATAAAGTAGACTAAAATCACAGTCAAAGTCTCTGTGTTAAAAACATATAAACTATTTAAAGTTGGGATGGGAAGCCTGTGTGTTAACCTAAGGCAAAGAGAATTAACTGATAAGAGTTCTGAGTAGCATAGGGAGAAAAAACAGACAGGATTAATTTTTCTTGACTGGTAGACCAAGAAAGTCTTCACCATTTAAATAAAATTTGAAATTAAATACTGTATTTATTAGTAAGATCTGGTTGTGGTGTTTTGTTTTGTTCTCCTAGTACAAGAGAGATATTAGGGAAATAAAGACACTATAAATTACCAGTCAATGGGCACTGGAGAGCCAGCAGGGGATGTGGTGGTTAACATGCTGGACTCCCACATGGGCAATTGTGGTTTGAGTCCTGGATGTGGCAGCTTGCTTTCTCCTTTTTTCTCTCTCTTTCTCTTTTTCTGGTCAAATTAAAATAATAATAATAATAATAAATAAAATTAAATGACTTAAAAAATGCATTGGAAGTAAACAGCCTTTGTTCCTTGCATTTTAGTCCTGGGTAATTTTTTTTTTCCTGAGTTTATTCCTTCCATAAAGAAGGCAGAGAGAGAGAGAGAGATATCCCCAACAGGGTCTTCATTCCAAAATCCTTTCCCCACTCTCAGCCAGTCAGAATCATGAGTATGCACACTGTGCACCCAGGGTGCCTTGGAGTGTCTCAGGATGTTGACCCTGGACCTTCCTGTCTGGCTTCAGCATCACCACCAAAGCTGGCCTGTGATCCTTTTAATATGAACCAGTGTTTCTCTCGGCGTTGATTCACACACTCCCCAAAACTGATTGTAAGATTCATTTCACTATTTAAAGAGCTGCTACTGGGAACCAGCAGTTAGCATAATGGCTATGTCGCTGGACTCCCATGTAGTCGACCGCGGTTCGTGTCCTGGACCCGGTGGCTTAAAACTCACACCGGGCGCGTGTGCGTGCGTGCCCAAGATCCTGAGAGGAGAATGGAGGAGAAGGGATTGCGGTGTGACCATCCCCCCTGGGGGGTGATTTCTCGCTTTCTGTCTCTATGTCTCTCTCTGTCTGTCTG
Organism: Tupaia belangeri chinensis; assembly: GCF_000334495.1. Classification (NCBI taxonomy): domain Eukaryota; kingdom Metazoa; phylum Chordata; class Mammalia; order Scandentia; family Tupaiidae; genus Tupaia; species Tupaia belangeri. The sequence continues at coordinate 2,203,555 of NW_006160032.1, forward strand.
GCGAGCGCACGTGCCCTACAATGAAAATCTCTCCAAAAAAAAAAAAAAGAGCTGCTACTTAACTATACAAAAGTATATTAAGAGGAATAAAAAATGTAAAGGTTAAAGCTGTTATTAATCATCATGTAAATAAACAGTCCAATTCAAAAGTTGCAGAGGAAAATACAAATGTCAGTTGTGTTGCTTCTGAGATACCTTAACTCTATGAAGACAAGAAGGGGCGGGTGCTGTAATAGCCCTCCACTGCACTGGATTTATTTACATCTTTGCATTATATTCTCTTATGGAGCTCCATTTCTCTGTCTTTTTTGTTTAGATGTGGAGGAACTATATGTATGGAAAAATTTACTTGGGTTAGTTTAACCACTTATTTTCCTGAACTATTTGTCAATATGTATGTATTCCACCCAAAAAAGTACAAAGTTAAAGGACAAGGAAAAAATAATCCTTTTAAAAAGCATAACTGAGTTTGTGTTGGAGGGTACTTAGGCTGATATATGGCAGAATTCTGAAAAATAAATAGATACATCACTTCAGTACAAAACCCACAGCCTTTACTTACCAATTCCCTTGTGTTCAGTTAAGAGTTCAGATATTTTTGAAGGCACTACGGTGTAAATTAGAACACTCTCTAGATGTTTGGGCACTGTAAACGGCCAGACTAAAATTCACTTTTAATGAACCGTATTTTAATGCCAGTCTCTCTTGTCTTCTTAAATGACAAAGAACTCATCTGACTTTGAAATAAATGCTCAACTGTTCTTTTCCACACTCTGCCACTTATGTCTCTGTACTTTTCCTGCAATTTCAAGATGATTTAGAGGTGTTGAGTAGGAGAAAGGTTACCAAATTTGGGAAAAGAAAACCTAGAATCAGTGAGATATAGACTCTCTGGATAGGATACAAAAACCTAGTTGTGATAATTTTTTTACAGAAAACTAGAGGTTTGGAGGCCAGAGAAAACATAAATAAATACAGAGAATATGGAACAGAATAAATCATGTGTAACTACAAACTCAGAATCCATGACTTTGAGACAGGTGTAATTCCAGTGTCACTTTATCAGATATATAGAACCACAGGTTTAAAGAGAATCGTGGCCATAAGTTTTGTAGAACTCAGCCTGAGGATTATTTGGATCAATGTATCTGGAATTGCTTTTGCTTTGTAAACTTACATATATATGATTTTTTTTCTCTACTAAAACAAAACAAAACTCTATTGAATAACGAAACATTGGACAATATGCTAGATAAAAAATAAGGTTATATAACTTTCTAAATAAATTTCTTCTTTCAAAAGACCTGATATATTCAATATCTGTATCATTTTACCAGATCAAATAGTGGAAAGACTTGATACTATTTTGAGTTTGGGAAGAAATACTGTTATTTAGTGAGTCACTAGTGTGTATTTGACACTAAGCTCTTTACATATCTTGTATATGTAGTAATCCTTGTAGCAAGGCTGAAAGATGAGCTTTAGTATCTCCTTTTACTGGTAAGGCATATAGCTTCAAGAGATTTAATTATCTAAGGTAACAGAGCTAACAAATGGAAGAGCTTGGAGATTCAAACCATATTGAAACTGTCCCCAAATTTATGCTCTTTTCTCTCCAGAAAACTTATTTCACTGTGTGATTATGATATCTCTGAACAATCTAATAAAGCAAGAGTTGAGTGTCTTTTAGAGTAACCAACTGTCCAAGTGTGCCCAGGACTAGGGGTTTCCTGGCACGCAGAGCTTTCACAGATACAACTGGTAGAGGAAACCATGGATTTGGTAACTTATGTTTCATGAAGATCCTCTACAAAGAAAGAAATAAAAATGAAGATATTTCTCTTACTGGAATAGATGCATAAATTTATTATACACTTTCTTCTAGATACTAAAAGCTAATTGTGATCTTACAAGAATCAATGGGTAAAATTATTTATTGATTTACCTACAAATATAAAAATATACATATTTATAAATAAGTGAAATCATATAGGAAGTGGTAATAGCAACCTTTTTACTTATAGATTCTAGGATCTGTGCTAAACATTTCAGGAATAATTCATCAAATTAATTTTACTACTGCAATTAGTATATGAATTCAAATAAAAATGATTTTATTGATCCATACCCTTTTTAAGTTTCACAATAGAAAAGGAGATATTTTAAAGTAATAAATGTATGTTACAATTTTAAAGCAAGGGAAAATATGTGTTATGCTTTTATAAAAACTAAGTCTTTACTTATGATATGTTAAGCACTTAATGAACTTGACATATTTCCTCATGATCAGACCTTTCAACCTTGTTCCCTGAAGCTCACTATTCTCTGAAGCTCAATGTTAAAGTAGATAAAGCTGCCACACTGTTTATAGCCAGAAACTACTCAAAAATATTATGTTGAAAGATGATACCTTTAAGACATTTTTTGCTTCTTTCATCAATTCTATTATTTAATTTGAATTTATGAATATCAAAAGGTTTTTAAAATGGATCATGGGAAAGCTTCAAATCAGTGGGCCCTTTGAAATGCACTTGGTTTTACTGTATTGCTACTTCATTTGCTTCCTGCATTATACCACTATTTTGTTAAATTTTGCATCTGAAATGTAATTGCCTATTCAGTAATTCTTAGCATTAGTCAGATTTCTTGGATGACATAAATATTGATTTACTTTTGGTTTGCCTGATATAAAGAATCACAATCACTGAAGCATGAAAAAAAAAAAATCTCTCCGTTGAGAAGTCTATTCAAAATGCTTCCATTTGAGCAATTTGTGTTTATAATTTTTTAATATGCCAACTTTATTACCAAAGACAAGTGAATCTGAATTGGCTGAGTAGAATTTGGAAAGTGTTTTTGTGGATTTGTGACTGTCAGTCCTATTAGCACCATCAAGAAGTCAGCCATCATTATCACACCAATAGGATATAAGAAGAACCAACTGAGTTCCTTGTATTTGATAACTATTAATATTATGATGAATAAAACAAAATAAATAGGTAAAATATAGTCTACACTAGATAGAAATTTAATTTTCCTCCATACTAATTCCAGAAAGCCAAAAGGCTAAATATGTAAGGTCAGGGGTCTTAAAGGCTAAAAGGTATAAGGCTAAAAGATGCCTGGTCAGGGGCCAGCAGGTGACATCGAGGTTAAAGCAGCTGAATTCCACATGGCCGACTATGAGGTTTGGGTCCTGGGCCCAGTGGCTTCCAAACATGCTAGGCACTTGTGCATGTATGCCCCAAAATCCTGAGAGGGAAATGGCGGGATGGAGGAGAAGGCATTGCAGCATGGCCATCCTCCTTGGTGGGGAGGGCAGTGATCTCCCACTTTCCCTTTCTGTTTCTGTCTCTCTCTGATAAGCACACACACTTATTGCAAAAAAAGAAAAAGGAAAAAAGAGAGAGAAAAGAAAAATAAAAGGAAAGGAAAGGAAAGAAAGCTGGTCAGTAATTGGAGTAGTATGTGAACTAATTTCTGGAGGGATTCTCAGCTCCTGTACCATAGTACAATCATAATGCTTTCACACCGGAGGCAATGCCTGTGACAAGATAGCAGATGCTCTTTAGTCCACTGTTTTTCCTGGATAAAAACCAGGGTCTCTCAACCTGGACATGATTAGATTTTGAGCGGGGCAATTCTTTGTTGGGAAGGAGCTGTCCTGTGAATAGCAGGATATTTGGCAGCATTCTTGGCTTCTACCCACTAGAGGCCTGTAGCATCTCCCTCATCATAGCAACCAGAAGGTCCCCAGACATTGCCAAATGCCCTCTGTGGGGAGAAAATTCCCCCACTTGACAGCTTCTAGTATAAACTACAGTGTCTTCCTCCAATCCTTAAAGTGTATCATATATTAAAATTGGGTTATTATTCAAATAACTTGTAGCTATATAAGATCTGAGTTAGTTTCTTCAAGTTGGAAAATGGATATATAGGAAAAGACCAAAAGAGAACTTAATAAAGGTTGGGTCAAACACTTTGTCCTTTAACTCTGAGAATGGTAGAAGGCATGTCACCATTTCACATGACATCTGCCTCGATTATCACCTACTGTACTTTATTTGCACGTATTCAGCCAACAGCTAAGGACTTTATGAACCTGGCTCACTGCAGGGTCAGACTTCCATGCCCGTGAATTGTTCTTAAACAAATTTTCCATTGCATTAGGCACGGATAAACTTTTCTTTAATGTCAGGCATGCCTATCATCTTATTCCTCCTCATTTTCTTCTAGAATATGTGTAGACACTGAAAAGACACTTCTGCCCTATGGCTTTAGTTTCTGTAATACATCCCCCATACACTCAATTCAACTCTTTTTTAAATAATTTTATGTAATTTTTATTTGTTTTTAAGGGCAAAGTACATTTGCAGTGTTTATATCATCTGAAGAACAAAGTGGTTTGAAAATTAAACTTTATGGTAATATTTATAACAGTGACTTCTAAATTGCAGTCCTGTAAACGATACCATTGGATCAGTTGGGAATTTCTGTGAAATGCAAATTGCCAGACCCCATTCCAGACCCAGTGAGTCAGAAACTCTGGGGTGAGACCTAAGAGTCTGTGCTTTAACGAGCCCTCCAGGTGCCTTCAACACTGAAGTTTGAGACACAGTGGAGTATAGGCTTCATTTTGAGACGTGTAATAGTTTACCCATCAACTGGAATGTGAGCACCAAATAAATGTGCTTTAATAATTTTCCTTTAGCTATCAGTGTGAGAGCAGATTTGATAAGTCAGAGAGTTGTAGGAAAATAAAGTATACGCACAGTAAAACATGCATATTAATGTTAACTCTCAAGCTCACACTCACCCCACTTTTTTCTGTCTTTTAGTGCTGTGCTTCCAAAAGGCCATAAGACCTTTCTCTTGGCCCCGTAAATTGGCAGTAATTGACAGCCTGACTGGGAGTTGGGCTATAATTCCAAATTTGAAGGGGCCAGGAACATGAACTCTTGCTTCACCTCTGAAGATGGATATTAGTCAGGGGCGAGAAGCAATGGGGTATAGGGTTCCCTGGAAGCTTGGGTATGAAGCTGTGGCCTGCAGCCTTTGCATTCAGTACACCAAGTTCAATATGAGGGCTGCCAAGTGAATAGACCTCTCACCAACATTGCAGTCATTTTTCTTTTTAACCTACACCTGAATGACCCAGAGGGGTTATACCCAATGACAAATTTATCCACGTTGGCTGAAAAACTCCAAAGGTCCCATTAGCCTAAAGAAAATGGTGCAAGAGACTGACTCGATGTCGGGCTGGTACCCAATTTAGCAAATGACAAATAATAATATGATCCTGATAATTATAAGCTGTTTCATACCACTGATGTGTCAGTATCAGTAATTGAATATATAAATAAAACTTCCAATACTACCAGGTTATAAATCAATGCTTTATCCTGTCAACAAGTGCTTCTTGAGCATCTATTATATCCAGGAAAAATATATGTACTATTAAACATCATAGTCCTTGGCATCAGATTGCTCTCTGTCTCAGCAAAAAAGCCATAAACCGATAGTTATTTAACAATCAAATGTGATGATCAAGCACATATTTAGTGCTAAAATAAATTTACATATGGATTTTTAAAGGCAATATGATATTTTATGTTTTATTCTATGACTTCTTGTTTGATATTGTATTTCTCAGATAGTGTATATTTCCTGATATTTAGCTTAGGAAATAGGCAAGCAATTATGGAAGTGGTATTAAATCTTATTTTCCTATATACTTCTTATATCCTAATGCTTATTGTTTCTAAAATAAATTAAGGAAATTACACATTTTTCTGTAGGAAATAGAATTATTTTTTGTGTAAATACTGAAGTAACCCAAGCACTTGCACACGCTAGGCCACCCAGTTAGTTTTATAGGACTAGCCGGAGTAGTCAGAATCCACCTAGGAGGGTAGAAAAGGTGCCACAACCTCGAATTGGGGCAGCAACCAGAGAGTGAGTCATTCCTTCATGCAGAAAAGCACCAAATTTCTCTTTAAGGTATGACATGAAATGATAGAACTGGGCTATTGTAAAAATATATCCCATTACTTCTTGAAAAATAGTAATAATGATGTAAGATTTTTTTTTTTTTGGACAGAGATTTTTCCTAGATGTGCATGTGCTTGCTGGGGAGACAGAGAGAGACAGAGAGAGAGAAAGCTAGAAATCCCCCCCACCCAAGGAGGGATGGCCACACTTCAATTCTTTCTCCTCCATTCTCCACGTAGGATTTTGGGCATGCATGCATACACTCCTGGTGTGAGTTTCAAGCTGTTGGGTCCAGGACTCAAACCATGGTCATCTACGTGGGAGTCCAGCAATGTAAACATTATGGCACCTGCTGGTCTCAAGATTTTTAAAAATATAAATATCCAGTAAAAAGTGTTCCTTTTATAAATTAGCATTTATAAAAACAGTTTTCCCATAACATTCTACTTACTAGCTTGTTCTACTAGACCTTCAGACTTTAAAAGAATATAGACATTCATAAATAAAATAAAGCTGGGACATGAAATTCATATTCTAAAGAGTGACAGAAGAAAATTTACTTTTGTACACCACCCTCCATCCACCATCACCAAGGCCCTCTTCAATGTTTCAGTTTATATCTACTCCATTGCTCAATACAGAAACCCAGGGAACTCTCTCAACTTCTTTCCCTCACTCTTCACTTAAAATCAAATCCTGCATGGGGCCAACAGGTGGCATGGTGGTTCATGAGCTTGGCTTCCACATGATCAACTGTGGTTTCAGCCCCAGACCCAGTGACTTAAAATCACACTGGGCACATGTGTATGCATGCGCCAAATCTGCAGAGTCAAATGCAGGAGAATGGATTGAGGCATGGCCATCCCCCTGGGGGAGTGGCTTCTTGGTGTCTCTCTCTCACTCACTAGCATACATGCCATACAGTAAGTTGGAACCTAAAAAACAAAAACAAACATTAAAACAACTAAATCCTGTGAACTATGTCACTAAATAGTAACTCCACTCATCCTAATCAAAACCAATATTTGCTTCTCTCCTTAATATGCTGTAATCTGCTATTACTTTTGTTTCATCCATTTTTGCTTCAGTCAGTTTTTTACAAAGAGGACAGAGTAATCATTTAAGAGTAAATAAGAATGCTCCTTCTTAAAATGTTTTAGTGGTTTCCACTGCTGTTGGAATAATACTTGAATAATAGCATATTAGGTAACTGTTACTTTTATGCCCAGATGACAGGTGAGGATACCAAAGCTTTTAAAAAAATTAATCAAGAATGTATAATTGTCAAGCAACTAAAACAAACCAGTCTAAATCCAAATAATGGATCCCCTACCCATTTGCTGCCCTCTGGTGTGCTAGGTTTACAGCAATTCTAGATCAGCATAAAAAGGTACAGAAGCCTAATCATGCCAAGGTCTGCCAGATAAAAATATTTAGAATGATAATCATAGCATCAACAATTAAAATTTACCAAACCTGCATATTGAAAGAAGATCTAGAAATTCAAGACTCTGTGCAATGTTATATTTTATCCTTACAGCATAATTCATTAATTTGCTTGGCATAACAACACAGTAATTTGATCATAAATGAGTGGGATATGGAACTAAATATCCTGGATTCAATGTATCTTGTTATCTCTTTGCTATCTTCTTCCTTTAGAAGAAAATTCTTTTAAAAAATGCCATAGGGGCAAGCAATTATGGAAGTGGTATTAAATCTTATTTTCCTATATACTTCTTATATCCTAATGCTTATTGTTTCTAAAATAAATTAAGGAAATTACACATTTTTCTGTAGGAAATAGAATTATTTTTTGTGTAAATACTGAAGTAACCCAAGCACTTGCACACGCTAGGCCACCCAGTTAGTTTTATAGGACTAGCCGGAGTAGTCAGAATCCACCTAGGAGGGTAGAAAAGGTGCCACAACCTCGAATTGGGGCAGCAACCAGAGAGTGAGTCATTCCTTCATGCAGAAAAGCACCAAATTTCTCTTTAAGGTATGACATGAAATGATAGAACTGGGCTATTGTAAAAATATATCCCATTACTTCTTGAAAAATAGTAATAATGATGTAAGATTTTTTTTTTTTTGGACAGAGATTTTTCCTAGATGTGCATGTGCTTGCTGGGGAGACAGAGAGAGACAGAGAGAGAGAAAGCTAGAAATCCCCCCCACCCAAGGAGGGATGGCCACACTTCAATTCTTTCTCCTCCATTCTCCACGTAGGATTTTGGGCATGCATGCATACACTCCTGGTGTGAGTTTCAAGCTGTTGGGTCCAGGACTCAAACCATGGTCATCTACGTGGGAGTCCAGCAATGTAAACATTATGGCACCTGCTGGTCTCAAGATTTTTAAAAATATAAATATCCAGTAAAAAGTGTTCCTTTTATAAATTAGCATTTATAAAAACAGTTTTCCCATAACATTCTACTTACTAGCTTGTTCTACTAGACCTTCAGACTTTAAAAGAATATAGACATTCATAAATAAAATAAAGCTGGGACATGAAATTCATATTCTAAAGAGTGACAGAAGAAAATTTACTTTTGTACACCACCCTCCATCCACCATCACCAAGGCCCTCTTCAATGTTTCAGTTTATATCTACTCCATTGCTCAATACAGAAACCCAGGGAACTCTCTCAACTTCTTTCCCTCACTCTTCACTTAAAATCAAATCCTGCATGGGGCCAACAGGTGGCATGGTGGTTCATGAGCTTGGCTTCCACATGATCAACTGTGGTTTCAGCCCCAGACCCAGTGACTTAAAATCACACTGGGCACATGTGTATGCATGCGCCAAATCTGCAGAGTCAAATGCAGGAGAATGGATTGAGGCATGGCCATCCCCCTGGGGGAGTGGCTTCTTGGTGTCTCTCTCTCACTCACTAGCATACATGCCATACAGTAAGTTGGAACCTAAAAAACAAAAACAAACATTAAAACAACTAAATCCTGTGAACTATGTCACTAAATAGTAACTCCACTCATCCTAATCAAAACCAATATTTGCTTCTCTCCTTAATATGCTGTAATCTGCTATTACTTTTGTTTCATCCATTTTTGCTTCAGTCAGTTTTTTACAAAGAGGACAGAGTAATCATTTAAGAGTAAATAAGAATGCTCCTTCTTAAAATGTTTTAGTGGTTTCCACTGCTGTTGGAATAATACTTGAATAATAGCATATTAGGTAACTGTTACTTTTATGCCCAGATGACAGGTGAGGATACCAAAGCTTTTAAAAAAATTAATCAAGAATGTATAATTGTCAAGCAACTAAAACAAACCAGTCTAAATCCAAATAATGGATCCCCTACCCATTTGCTGCCCTCTGGTGTGCTAGGTTTACAGCAATTCTAGATCAGCATAAAAAGGTACAGAAGCCTAATCATGCCAAGGTCTGCCAGATAAAAATATTTAGAATGATAATCATAGCATCAACAATTAAAATTTACCAAACCTGCATATTGAAAGAAGATCTAGAAATTCAAGACTCTGTGCAATGTTATATTTTATCCTTACAGCATAATTCATTAATTTGCTTGGCATAACAACACAGTAATTTGATCATAAATGAGTGGGATATGGAACTAAATATCCTGGATTCAATGTATCTTGTTATCTCTTTGCTATCTTCTTCCTTTAGAAGAAAATTCTTTTAAAAAATGCCATAGGGCATATGCAATCACTAGAGAGAGAGGTAGAGAGAGAGAGAGAGGGATAAAGGACACTCAGTGGAGTGTGGCCATCCACACTCCCTTTCCCATTTCTTCATCTTGTCAGGACTTAGGGCATGCACACATATGCACCTGGCATGTTTTTCAAGCCACTGTGGTAGGATTCAATCTGCAGTTGGTCATTTGGGGTTTGGCTGCTCTTAACCAGTAGGCTATGAACTGGTCCAAAACACTAATAAGCCTCAGTTTTCCCATGTTGTGAAATGGTTGTTACATTATTTCTTTTACTTAATTGTGTTGAACACAGAAAGGAGATGTTATAAAATAGTTTTAAATGGTCACAGTATCATTAGAGGTGTATTTACATATGATTCTGTGTTTGGATGTATTTGCAAAACTGACTTAAGTTATTGGCAATTTATTTATTTTATTTATTTGTTTATTTTTATTTACATTTTTAATTCATTTAATCACATTATTTAGCTTACAAGGTGATTATTTCAATATGTGAACATTTCTCCCTGATCGAGTTGATCAAAATATAACACTACCTATCTGTCTCAACAATGCTGTCTTCGTATCCCTCCTTCAAATGTTTTTTCCCCAGGCCCCACTCCTCCACACACACCACATCTGGCATTCACATCCACCTCTTGTGTTTGTACATCCTTTAGCCCATCTGTTTCAGTTAGAGTGCGGACATCTGGTCTATATTAAGTGGGGACATACAGTGTCTCTCCTTCATAGCCTGGCTTCCTTCACTCAGCAGTAAATCTTCCACTTTCTGTCAAATGCCAGTGTTTTGTTATTCTTAATGGCTGAATAGTATTCCATAGAGTATACGTGCCACAATTTTTCAATCCATTCAGCCATACGGGGGCATTTGGGTTGGTTCCATGTCTTAGCAATCATGAAAAGTGACACAATAAACATTGATGTGCAAGCACTTTTCCAGTGAGAAATTCTTCTGTCCTTTGGGTAGATGCCAAGAAATGGGGTTGCTGGATCATATGGCAGTTCTATTTGTAGATTTTTGAGGAATCTCCAAAAGGTTCTCCACAGTGGTTGGACTAATTTACATTCCCACCAGCAGTGCAAGAGAGTTCCCCTTACATCACACCCCCGCCAACACTTACCAAGTTATTGGCAATTTAAATCATGCTTTCAAATAAGTAAATCTGTGTTGACAATGGAGATTTGGTAGAGACAGTGGAATGGAGTTATGATAGTCAAATAACAAATCTTTTTCTTTTCTTTAATATTATCAATTTTACAGAAGTATTTCATGAGGACAATTTAATTGAATTTTTTTCTAATTAATTACTAGTAATTAATTTATAGTTTATTTGAATCTGTCAGAGTTCAGTAAGAGAAGCAGAACTACTAGAAGATGGAGAAATACCTAGAAGATAGATGATAAATAGATATTTTTTGTAACAAGATTTGACTTTACACAATTGTGGGAAGCTGCTTACATATTCTCTGCAAAACCCTGGTCTTCGTTTCTGATACTAAAGCATGAAGTCCACACAGAATGTGGTTGGGAAGGTAAAATGGATATAAAGCAGGGAGGCCAATAACAATTTAGAACTGATAAGCTCAAGCTGAAGCTCCAGGAGGATTTAGTCCAGTAAAAACAAATGCTGTGATGGAAGTCACCTAATAGAATCAATAAGACAAAAAGGTAGCTGACCAATCCTTTGGGAAATGATGCTGTCTTGGGCATACGGTGTTGGTTTCTGCTATTGACAAAAGGGAGACTCAGCCTTGGCTAGAGCTGCACTGACATGGGTGAGTGGAAATTCATGTTGCCGACTCCATGGATAACCTCCATTCCTGCCATGATGGCCACTTAATTCATGAACCCCTTGCATAGTGGAAGGGGACTGGGCAGAACACTGGGAACAGAAGGCTTGAAGTCAGTAGTTTACAGTAAGCTGGAACCTACAAATTTGAGCTGCAGCTGCATGAGAACATGCTGAAATCTATGTGATTTCTTGATGCCTCTGAAATTTGGACATGGGTGTTCTCTAAAAGCTGGAGTTTTGGGGAACCAGCAGTTAGCGTAATGGCTATGTTGCTGGACTCCCACATAGTCGACCGCGGTTCGCGTCTCGAACCCAGTGGCTTAAAACTCACGCCGGGCGCATGTGCGTGTGTGCCCAAGATCCCGAGAGGAGAATGGAGGAGAAGGGATTGCTGCGTGACCATCCCCTCTGGGGGGTGATTTCTCGCTTTCTGTCTCTATGTCTCTCTCTGTCTGTCTGGTGAGCACACATGCCCTATAGGGAGAACCTCTCCAAAAAAAAAGAAAAAGCTGGAGGTTTTTTTTGTTTTGTTTTGTTTTTCCCTTATGAAGTTAAACATTCATCTTGCCCAGGAGTCAAAAGAAACTGAAGGACATGCTAAGGAAAAGTGGAGCAAATGCAGGCCTAGCTGCAGTCTCACACCAGTGAAGTCAGCTGACAGGTAGGAGCCAATATTTGTGAGTTGAGAGATGGTTGCCTTTTCGCTCTTTCTCTAAATCTCATAGAAGAACCTCCTTGTGGTCCACTCTAATCAGAAACATAGAAGAAAAAGAATTCTAGATAAATGTAGTCCAACTAGTGAAGTTACACATTACACAGCTGCTTTAAAATGGTGAGAAACTGGGCCATCAGATGGTATCGTAGTTAAGATGCAGGATCCCACAGAGAGCGAACTGTGTGGTTTGAGTCTCCAACCTTGCTGCTTGAAAAACACACTGGGCATGTGCGTGCACACATGTGTGTGCATGCATGTGTGTGTGTGTGTATGTGTGTGTGTGTGTATACATGAATGCCCAAAACTCCAAGAGGAGAATGGAGGAGAGGGTATTTTCTGAGGGTGATTTCTCACTTTTCCTCTTTCTGTCTCTCGCTGGGGAGCACATGTACCCTATTAAAAAAAACTTAAAAAAAATAAATTGTAAGAAATTTTAGACCTCTCCATGATTGAAGTCACCATGAATTTTCAGTTTGGAGAACTTTATTATAGACATAGTAGAAAGATTTTAGAACAAAAAAATCTGAGTACTGGGAGTTTCTGTCATAGTATAGCCATTACCAAGACATGTGAATTTTATTAGTTATTTATTTTCACCCAGCCTTCATTTCTCCAGCTAAAAACAATATGGACACATGTAATTATCTTTGAGGCCTCACAGTGTAATATAATAGGTGAAACTGATTTTCAGGCTGCTGTGAATTGAATACTAGTTATACTACCTGTGTGACATTGTATGTGATCTTAGTCTTTCCATGCCTGTTTCCTCACTTGTAGATAGAGATAGTAATAATTGCCTAATCAGGATCCCTTAAGAATTGAATAAATAAAATATTTTTATTTTTATTTATTTTTATTTTTTGAGAGAGATTTTTACTATAGAGTGCATGTGCTTACCAGAGAGACAGAGAGAAAACAGAGAGAGAGAAAGCAACAAATCACCCTGCAAGGCAGATGGCCATGCCATAATCCCTTCTCCTCCATTTTCCTCTGAGGATTTTGGACACATGCACACAGGCCAGGAATGAGTTTTAAGCCCCTGAGTCTGGAACTTGAACCATAGTCGGCTGTGTGAGAGTCCAGTGACATAACCATTATGCCATCTGCTGGTCCCAAAATATTGAATGCTCTTAAAAATCACAAGAGGTTTTGTAGTAAGTACATTTTAAATGTTAACTAAGAGTAGTAATTGGCTTGTGAATTTTCTAATTCCTTGTTTATTGTAGTGGTCTAAAACCATACTGATTATCTCCAAACCCTTGCATTGGCTTAGGAATTAAAAAGAAATTGCCAGAGGTCTTTATAAATTTGTTTTGTCATTTGTAAAGCATATGATTTTTCTCTTTTTTGATGCTGATGCTATTAAAAATGCTTGAATATCTATAATGAGGTGGACATGGTATAAATATGCAAATAAAGCAATTATTTAGAGCCTTAATGAAGGGTTAGTGTAACGGGGTATGGAGGGTTATTAAAGGTATAAAATATGCTGACATAGGCACTTTCTCTCTTTAATAGCAGTGTCCAAAAAAATGGATTTAAAGTAACTTAAATAAATCTGATGCGTGTTTAGAGAACTATCAAAAATATTATTTTAGACACTAAATCTGGAGTCAAAGTAGAACCTTCACTTTCTTTTCATTCCCTCACCTATCTCTTAACTTGCTTCAATAATCCCAAATATCATGTAAGAATGTGTTACGAAACCCACTCACCTCAGCCTTCCCAAATAGCTGCCTACTGCTCTTGCTCTTCTGAATGCGTTCTCTTTCTTCATTCCCTGCTCTAATTGACAGTATATAAGAAAGACCTAGCTAAAACAGAATCATTTGGAAGAATAAGGAAGAATTATATTTAAAGAAGGAAAAGAACAAAAAGGAAGTTACTGCTTCATGAAGTTAAAAATTCCAGCAAGTATCACTGGCTTCCAAAGTGACTGGTTCCAGAATTCCAAACAATGCATTGACATTCTGTTTTCTTCCTTCTCTTCTCCCCTATCTCCCATGTCAACATCTTTGGTGACATATCATCTGTACCAGCAAGTTTTCTCTGTGTACCAAGCATAATGGCTTTTAGCAGCTCTAGGATTTTGTTGTTAAAGCTAGTGAGTCCAGAAAAGTAGAATTACCCTCTCTCCCTCAAAGTTCACATATTCTAATGCAGTCTATGTTGGTTGTATGCCCATCTGTATCAGTCAGCTCAGGCTGCCATAACAGAATGCCACAGTCTGGGTGGCTTAAACAACAGAAATTTATTTTCTCACAGTTCTGGAGGCTCAGTCGCTAAGATTAAGGTGCCAACACAGTTGGTTTCCTGGCTTGCAGACAGCTGCCTTCACATGGCCTGGATGCCTAGTTTAGTTCTATTTCTTGATCTGAGTGTGGTTGCTTGGGTTTTAACCGTATTCACATATTTTTGTGTGTTTTCTGCATCTGCATGTTCCCTTATAATAAAGGTGAAACAATGGCTGAGTCATGTGATCGCTAGTTTCTAATCTGAAACCACATATTATCAATCCTCATTACACTAACTAAAGCTAGCTGAATCACCAACACTGAGTTTGATGCTGTGAGAACTATAATTATCTTATAAGAAACTCAAACAATCAATAGGAACAAAATTCAATCTGTTATAAACAAAATGACATAATACTAACAAGTGATGGTCACCCAAAATAGAAGAGTAGTCATAAGACTGGTGATTAGTAGCTGGCCTCTAGATACATTAGTGAGTGGGAGGGATCTAGGAAATTTTGATGATTAATTCTATGTGGGTGGTAGAAGGAAAAAAAGAGGATTATTATCCTGGTTTCTAAAATGAAGCACAAGATCCACAATGACATCATGTGAAGGTAGGGAACAATTAGATATGTAAGCCAGCTATAATAATGTTGGGAGGGAAGAGAGATCATGAGCTTCATTAGACATATTCTTACTGAGGCACAGTGATATGTTCAAATAAAATATCCAAGGTATAACTAGATATTTGGAAGTCATCATCAAGTAGATCCCTACAGAAGCCGTTCCACAGAGAGTATGTAGGCTGAAGAAAGAATGTGAATTTCTATGGATTAGCAACACTTTAGAGATGGGCAACGAAATAAGATTTAAAAAAAAGATTCTAAGATGAAAAAAAAGAATGGTACAGAATGGTATAAGGAAAAATAGTAAAGTTAATTTTTTTTAGAATAAAGGGAAAATAAAATCCAGAAAATAATATAGTTAAATATTTAGAGAGTTCAATTAGATAAATACTAAATAAAATGTTTTGACTGTAGTTGAAAGTTTGTCATTGTTATCTCTATATGGTTCGATGGAGAAAGCAGGTCAAGGGCATTGAGAGGATAGTCAAATAATATATTTACTGACAATGTAGATGGGTCTTCTGCATGAATGTTAACTTCATCCAAAATGATAGTAGAATACTAGGGAGAGAAGATGTCTCTGAGCCAAGAATAGAACAATCAGTGCATGGGATAGATAGAAGGTAGAAAAAAAAATTTCTTCTGCTACAATTTTCAACTTGAGCATCACTTCTTTAGGAAAGTATTGCCTGACCCTCATATCACCAAGTCAGATGTCTTCTAAAGTCCCTATTGTATCCTTTAATTATGCCATTACATCCTTACAAACTCTGCAAACTCTGCACTAATTGAACAGTTGGCTTTCTCTCTGTGATACTATTAACTCTTTTAGCCAATTCCAAGGCTATGCCTGTTATTTCTCATCTGTTTAGCACTATAATTGGCATGAAAATGTCTCTTTGTAAATGTTTGTTGATAGAATAAATAAATGAAAAGATAAATAAGCAGGAGGAGTAGGGGGGATATTAAGAGAGCAGTAGGGCTTATCCAAGACTAAAGGAATACCAAGGGAGAACACACTGCAACTTCTGCTCTTCTGTAAGAAGTCCAACAATACTAAGATTATTGGCGCTTCTGGAAATACCTTAGTCTAGGATTGCAAAATTCAGTTATTCTATTCTCAACCAATCTATCGAAGATCCAGAAAAGGGTTTAGTATCATTGGAAAATTCAAGATTACACATTGTTTTCAGGAAACATAACATGTTCAACTTACTAAATTTCAGTATTCAAAATCCTGTATCATAAAGCAAACTATTATAAATTAAAATAAATGTTCTTGGTCACATCATAGGAGATGTTAAGGAAAAGATAGTGGATTACAAAAAGATGTAAGAGTATATAAATACATGTAACTGGCACCCAAACCTAGTAGACCCTACCCCAGTTTTTGGTACCTGGGGTTACTTTGAGTCTTTACACCCAAGAATGTACAATGAAAGGTTATATCTGGATGTTAAACTTTATAATGGCATAATATACATAGATGTGTATATAAGGAGACTTTAACCACAAAGACGGATTTCCTTAGGGTCAACAGAACACTCTAAATACTGTACATTGATACCTAGACTAAGCAGATTCTAGGTTTATTTTACACAAAGTTGCCAATTCTGGGTTGAAATAAATTATCACACGCATTGTGTTTATTTTCACTTGCTACTATGGAATTATTTAAAGGTCACAATATGATTTGAGGACATAATCTCATTATGTGGCAATTATTTCATCCTCATATTTTGGAAAAAAATATATGTAATTTCTTTCAACTCTTTATATGTTAGATTGTAATATTTTGAATTCAATGTATATAACTAAATTTAAAAAAGCAGTCTTTTGACACATTAGAAATCTCCAACTTAAATTTGAATATACTTTAAATGAAAGTATCTTTTTTTAGTATGCAAGTGTATGTTATAAAAGACATATTATTGTATTAGCTTCTACTTGGATAAAGGATTAAAGGAGATAGATATAATTTAATGTAAAAACTATATGACCATGCAGAATCTTAATTTTATTTTGGAATTGGTTTAATTGTATTTTACTGTGGTTTTACTTTTGAAAATAGCTGGTATTTCTGAATTCAAATTAAATTAGTCCATAGATACAAACTGCTGAAAAGTTTTGGAGGTTCATGGTGTCCGAGGGTCTGTCACTGTGTTGAGACTTCCCCTTTGACTTTTAAAGAGAAACGAGTTGACTCACTAATAGGATCACCGGTTCTGGTTTTCCAATGTGGTTTTGGAGGTCACGAGGTTACAGAATTCGATTTCCTTGATGTCAGTCTCAGTTCATCAGTCCCCACATGGACTAACTCCTTCTTATGTTGTCCGAGACTTTTTGTTTTCTTTTCTGGGAAAGAAGAAGAGATATGCAACTTAACTAAGTTTGTTTGGTGAAACTTTTTAGGCTTATGTTAGCCAGACTGGGAATCACATCGTAACATCTATGTTTATAAAAGAATACAAGTAAATTCTAAAGTATCACAGATGTTACATGATGTTATTATGCTCTTACTATTTGAACAGTATTTCAGGTTTGAAATTCTCTCCCCATAATCACACTTGGTCATAAGAATACATTAAGAACATTTGTTCACAGATTTTATTTTTTTACTTCAAATTTGTTTTTAGTGTAATACTTAGTATATGAAGAAAATATAATAATTGTCTATTATGTACAATATACTATGACTAAATTAAGTGTGGAAGTCAAGCTATATGAGCCAGATACTTCCATACTGGCTTATTATTTTTTTAAAGAATTATTTGATTTAACTTTATTTATTTACTTATTTTTTTTTAAATTTAACCAAAGAGGGACAGAGAGAGAGAAAGAAAGTGAGAAAGCAAGCCACTAGGTCTGGGACTCAAACCACAGTTGGCCATGTGGGAGTCTAGCAGCCCTAACCACCACAACACCTGCCAGTCCCAAGTACTGGTTTTAATTTAGAAATTGTGGATTAAAGAAGATAGATTCCATTTGAAAAGATTTGCAGGGTTTTAAAATAGGCAGTAGAGAGAGGGAATGGCAGGAGGCTATTCATGGAAGTTAGGTGGTATCTGGAATCCTGTCCAGCGTCTGATCTGAATGATATGTGGGGCCACGGGCTGGGAGGCTGGGTAGAAATAAAGCACAATCAGAGAGGAGAGGACCACAGGCTGAGGCTACAGTTGGGCACACTTGTCACTGACAGAAATCCTATCTCTTTGTCTTGTCTCTAAAACACAGATACATTGATGCATTCAGTCAACGACAATTTACCATAAGTCTGTATGTGTAAACTATTCAGTTGCTTGCTTAAAGAGTAGCTCAAGCATACGGTACGAAGACCTATACATCTCTGGAGAGTTGTATTTACAACACTATCTGAAAAAAATCTCTGTTGACATCTACCTTCTTTGGATCTGAATTTGTTTACTTGGTTTTTAATTTCTAGGTTTTAATCTTATATATCAAGGTCAATTTTTGTTTTTCTTACAAGGTGTTCAGAGACACTGAAATGGTGATTTCAGATATTATTGGTTTGGGAAGGTCCATTCTAAACTGTAAAAATATATATAATGTTTTGCTGACACGGTTAAGTGCGTTACAGAGTCAGTGTCTCAAATCTCTCTTTTTCTTCATCTAGCCTCTCATCTCTGAGGTCAGCTGGCTGATTGTGTGATTGAAATCAGAGAAACCTCAGGTAATATATATTTGGAGGCAGGTGTTTTATTTAACCCTGGATGATTCAATCTTATATGACTTGGTTAGATAACTATCAGTGAGCCATGAAATTTCATATATCTCTGTGGCTATTGTTTTATAAATAAAATCATTGAAGAGAGTTTCATTATAATAAAAGCCTCCATGTAAGATGTATAGAAGAATAAGTTGGTGGACCATAGACCGATAACTTTTAATATTTTAAGAAAATCCAAAATGCATACACACACACAAAGAAACTGTATTCATAATTTTGTTGAATATCTGCCATCTTGTTTTTTTTTAATGTTATAGAAAAAATAAGCTGACACAAAATAGTTCTTTGTTCTACATGCATAAAACGTAAGGGTACATTGAATATTCATGTCATTAACAAGTGCAGGTACTAAATAAACCTTCCCTTAGTGCAGGTCCCTTTGTTTTTAAATCTTTTGATAACAGAGATGAAAACAACAGTAATTCAAAGTGCTGGGCATTGGGAAAGACTGAGGTGACATTTTGAATGAATGTCCTTTAAAAGGGAACTCAAGATGCAAACACAAATTCTCTTTATCTATCCTGATGCTCAGGCTAAGACATTAAACTGAATATTGATTTTGGAAAAAGTGATCATGGTATTTTAATGAGAGATGGATGAAGTAGAGGGAGAATGAAAGAAAAGAAAAGAAAAGAAAAGAAAAGAAAAGGAAAGAAAGAGAGAAAAGAAGGGAGGGAGGAAAAGAGGAAGAAGGAAGGAAAATGAAAGTACTGATTATCCAGAGGATGGAAATATGTGGATGCCTTTAAATCTCTCTCTAAGGTATAATAGTTTGGAAAAAAAAATAAGACAAAAATGTGTCAGGGTTGATTGGTATTATATACAGAAGTACCAGAAGAATTTAATGAGGCTGAAAATATGGACCTAATGAAGAAGTATTACCAGAAGAAAGAAAAAGCAAGACTGGTGTGAGGAACTGAGGTGAAGTAAGGAGCAGTCAGTGAGGAGTTTCTCTAAACCCCCAGGACCTCAACATTCAAAGGAGCCCAATTAGAAATAAAATAGCTAGAAGAAATGTTTCATAGTAAATTGGGGATTATCAATTTGCCAAACCAGAATGAAATCAGAGGATTCAATTTTCCCTGTTTCAAAACCACTTGCTTTATTTTTAAAAGATCAGTGTCAATGTTCTTGTTCTGTATGTCATTTAAAAAAAAATCATATATAAAGCAAATTAACAACTATCCAAACTTTCTGATATCTGAGAAAGGAACTGTTTTCTACTGAATCATGAATACAAGGATATTTGAAAAGTGCCTGCCATTTGCTTTATCTTCTTGGCTCATTGGCACAATGTATGTCTTTAGCTATTCACAAATTTCAGGGAGACGTTTTTGTCTGCTGATTTAACTGGAAGCTTCTCCAGATACAGGTAACATACATGGAAAGATGATGCCTGGCTTTAGTTTGACAGAATACAGATGAGCAATTTACAGTCATTCCTGAATGCTTGGATATATTAATTGGAAACATGACAGCAACAACAGCAAAAAAGAATTTTTAAAAAGGCAGAAAAAGGGACTATACTTAATGTCAAGATGCTTCAGTTCTGGCATCTTTTTCTATATAAGTGGAGGGCCTCTGGTCAGCCACTAGGTAAACTGAGAGGAACACAAATTTTTATTATCCTTAGGAAATAAGAGACTTCATGAATCAGGGCAGGGCAGTTTCTCATTCTCCACTGAAAGATATATTTTTCATTTTCTTTACCACAATATATTGTGAAAAAGAAAATTTTTTATGACCACGGAGTCTGGAGTCAGTGATTCTCCACAGTATCCATGGGACACAAAATATGTTATCCTTTCATGGCTATTCCTGATTTTCTGGAAGTCAGACTTGAATCTCACTTTTGAAGATCCCAGTTGTCTATCCTTTCCACACCAGAGGGCGATCTAGGCAGGAGTTGGAGGATTAACCGCCATGTGTTAAAATGATTAGCTGAGTAAATTTATTCATTCATTCCACAAATATTTGTTAAGCACCTGGTTTTTGGCTTGGTGGTTAGGGACCAAGCCCCCAATATAATACATTCTCTGCCCTCGAGGAAATCACAAATAAGCATATACTTACAATTCAACATAGTAACGGGAGATAAAGAAAGCACAGAGAAGGGGCTATGAGGCAATTTGGAGGGGAAGGACAAAGTCAGAGCAGGAATCCTAGAAAAGCAAGAGAGTTTTGAATTGAGTCTTACAAAGCAAAAGAAAAAAAAATTGAAATTGACTACTTAAAGGTGAGATTTTTCTGGAGAAGGAAGTTAAGAATTAGTGTTTGGAAAAGAATTCTTGAAAGAAGTATTATTTTTTGTTTCATTTAGCAAATACATATTGGGCAACGCTTCCTTTGCTTTGCTCAGCCCTGGGAACAATCATGAACAGGACCAAAATAAAAAGTCCAACCTTATATGGAGTTCTCATTCTTATAGGGAAACAGGCAACATGCAAGTAAGGACAGGAAACGCTAATACAGATAAAATGCATACTATGTGCCCGCACTGATCCAACTTTATATCAAAGCACTAACTTTCCCAGAGGATGGGAAATCGCTGTGTCAGAGAGACACATCCGTATTTATTGCAGCATTGCTCACAGTACTTAAGACGTGGAGTCAACCTAAGTGCCCAGTAGCTGATGAACAGGCTTAGCAAATGTAGCACATGTACACGGTGGAATACGTCTCAGCCTCTGTCACTGGACACAAGTGGATGACCCTAGCTGATATAATGCTAAGGCAAATAAGCCAGGCTGTGAAAGACACATGCCATATGTCTCCACTTCACACCAAATGTCTACACTGTAAGAGCCATATGTCTCCTCCACTTAACTTACACCAAATGTCTACACTGTGTGGCAGGAACCGAAGGACTTGGTGCGGTAGAGGGAGTAATAGAAGAAGCTGCATGGATAGGCAGAAGGCCGTCCTGGGATCAGGAGAAAATGGTTAGCATACACAAGAGGGCAGGTGAACAAGTGGAATCAGTTAAGTAATGTGTACTGCTGCACAGTAAAGAATGTCATGGACAATTCAATATATACTTCCCCCAAATATAATTTTAAAAACCTAATAGAACTATTTTCAGATGTGTACAACATTTGTTGAGCATCAACCATGAATATATTCACATCCTTGAATTTTTTTATTACATTCCCCTACCGGTGTTTCTCTTGATTTCTTAAAGGTCAAGAGACAGCACAACTATTTTACTTAATCCTAGTCTCTGGTTCTACTTTTGGGGAAAAAAAAAATAGACTTTCTGGTCAGGAAGTATATCTCTGAGGAAAAATTAGAATGAAGAACATTCTAGATAGAGAAAACTTATGCCAAGAACCTGCTAAGCCATTAGTCAGTTTGCTGTGGCTACCTGGATAGAGTGAGAACAGGGATTAAGTAGCAAATGAGGTAGAGTTCTCAGCCAACACGTAGAGGAGTAGTTTGGAAACTGAAAAGTATAGCACACTGTTCTGTATAAAAAAGGAAAGAGAGGAACCAGCAGTTAGCGTAGTGGCTATGTCGCTGGACTCCCACGTACGTAGCTGACTGCGGTTGGCGTCCCGGACCCGTTGGCTTGAAACTCACGCCGGGTGTGTGTGCATGCCCAAGATCCCGAGAGGAGAATGGAGGAGAAGGGATTACGGTGTGACCATCCCCCCTGGGGGGTGATTTCTCACTTTCTGTCTCTATGTCTCTCTCTGTCTGTCTGGCGAGAGCATGCACCCAATAGCGAAAACCTCTCAAAAAAAAAAAAAAAAAAAAAAAGGAAAAAGACCAGTCAGTGGCATTGTGATTAAGGCTGTTGGATCCCACATGGCTGACTGAGCAGTTAAGGTCCTGAACCTGTTGGCTTACAAAACACACCAGGAATGTGTGTGTGCATGCTCAAAATCCCAAAAGGAGAAATGAAGGAGGAGGATTGTGGCATGACCATTCCTCAGGGGGGAGGGCGATATTTTTCTCTTTTTCTTTCTCTTTGGTGAGTGCTTGTACACTGTACAAAAAAAAAAAAAAAAGATTAGAGAGTTAACTATACAAACAGACCAGAGAAGATCTATTCTAACACTTTTATAGTTAAGGAAAGTGAGGCCCAAAGGTAGACTATAATAAAGACAAATCTTATACACAAATGTGAATCTTAAATCTGATTCCACACTTAGGGGAATCATGTTTATCTTTGAAGCTTACCGTAGAAGTAAGCACAATAACAAAAATGTAAATTAGTAAAAGGAAAATAATATCAAGAGTACCTGAATGAACCAGCAATATCTGGCTTTTTTTTTCTCTTTAGCACTACTTCTTCTAGTTCATTGCTTCTAATTCCCACATATAAGATAGAGCAGTTCTTTCCACTTTTCCCAGCAAGGGGTGAGTGGGCAGAGGCAGAGTTGCAGGTGCTATCTCTCCAACTGAATTTCACATAAGCATAGGCAAGGTAGATCTGCTAGCCAGGGCAAATTTTGCATGGCCATCTGCATTGAGAAATTTCTGCTCTATGGGCTCCATAACTCAAACCCTGTCATTAACATGGATTCTAACACCTGTTAGTAATGGGAACTTAATATTACTAGGTAACTCAATCATTCACTTAAAATACTCTTTCCTTATAATAAGTTTGGTGGATTGACTCTCCATGTAGCTCTTTTCCACAACTAGGCAACTGCATGGTGAATTAATTTGGTGAGTTTGCTGTTTACAGCATAAAACAAGATGAATTCTAGTAATGCCAAAGGGAGGGATTGAATCATTTATTAAGTGCAGTCTTGGACAGGTGTCTCAAATGTCAATTCTAGAATTTAATCTAAACTAATCTTCAGAAAAGTTAGATTTAATGGAAATGAGAACCCAAAGGAATTCAGCATGGAGGGAGCTAGATGCTTAAATTTCAAACGCCATGGTTTATGACAGTTTTTAAAGTAAGCTCTCTGCTTGGCTGTTATCCGTTTTGTGTTCTGAGGTAGAAAGTGTTCGAAAAACTGAGCTAGCTAATGAGTAGGCAGGATCTATACAAACAAGTTGCTTGCTCTTTATTTCTGACTCTAGTATATATCCAATTGCATGCACATGGTCATAGGATCAGATTACAGAGCTTTCCCTCTGGTCCTTTTCCCTGCAGAGTAGACACATAGTGGATACACTTACAACCTGCTACACCAGGTCATATATCCTGATTACAGAAAATGAAGCCAGGTTACATAGTTCGAAATTGATAAAGAAAAACTGCACAAATAGCTAATATACATCATATCTTATAAGTCCCCCCCTCCAAAAGAAAATGAACGTACCCATTACTGAATGAAAATTTGGAAAATAAGTCATGGATATTCATCTCCTCTTTGGGGCATTGTATTTCTGACCAAATAATATTTTAGTTGTGGCTTAATATTTTCTGTCATGTATACATACACACACACATACACACACACACACAAACTCTGGCTTTAACAGCACAGAATTAATTAAAAAGCATACAGACAGATGTTAGAGAACTAGAAAGGATGCATGATGTAGTTTGTGAATGTATTAATCCAAATAAATCACCCAAAGATGTCATTTTAGAGGTCCTGCTGGTGACCCTTATAACAATAGAGATATCTTGATAAAATAATTACTTTTTAATATCAGAGAGAAAAGAAATGAGACAAAAGCAACTGCTACTAATGTCCCATTGCATGCTAAAAAAATCTAGACTATATAAAGAAACCAATCTTTGCTAAGGAGTTCAAGTAGAAAGGGTATCATTGAAGTAAATAAACAAGAGCACAGCTTAAGGAAATAGATTGAGGTAAAAGAACATGAAATAAAACAGTGAAGTCTATGAAGTTACCAGACACATTTTTCTAGGCTCTGCAAAAGTTAACAAATACAAGGACACTTTAAAAAGTTCATGAAGTGCAAGGTTATTTTGGTGCAAAATATTGTTGAAATACATGCATAGGTTTGTCATAATGCACATTTTCCATTAACTGTTTGAGGAACCCTGGTATTTTCTTCATTACGAACATTACAGTCTCACTTGAAACTATTGAACTCTACCATTGTATTGTGAAAGCAGCCATAGACAATAATAAGGAAATGGCCATGACTATGTTCCAATAAAACTTTATTTACCAAAATAAGCAGTAAATGGAATTTGGTCTGAGAGCTGCAGTGCACCAGTCCTCATTTCAGAAAATGATCTTGCACAGAATCATTTCTTCTTTTTTCCCTGAGCAACGGGAGTATGAGTGATATTTTTGGCCATAATACTCAAAGGATGAAACTTTTTATCCTCATTACTGGTATTTAATTATGAGAAGAAATTAATCTTTTACAAAAATTAAGAAGTTCTAGTACAGTTTTCAGAGTTTCACATATATGGTCTTAGTCTTGTGATAACACTATCAATTACTGTAATTATCTGCATTTGGTAGGGATGCAGCAATGTTAAGAAACTTGAATGAATTTGTTTAGTTGCCAAGTGTCAGTGTTGGAATTTAAAATCTTTCCCTTTTCCAAATATTTGTACGTGTGTACATGCATAAAATTTCTATGATGTTAAAAAAGTACATCTCAAAGACTTCCTAACAGTGAAAATTTAGATAGTATACCATAAGTCATACATAATGGAATAATAGCTAGACCTTGATTTCAAACATTTTATGATAGTCCACCTTAAGAAGGCTTGTGTCCAAAGCAGTTTCCCTGTTTTCAAAACATATCCAGATTCAAGGAAGAAAACATCAAATGCCACTGACCCTTTTTAAAATTATTTTAAAAATTATTTTAAATTAGAAAATAATAATTTATGTATGTATGAGGTATGATGTGATCTTTTGATTTATGTAAGCACTGTAGAAAGTTTTAATCAAGCTTATTAACATATTCATCACTATACCAATTTATCTTTTGGGGGGGAAAGATGAGAACAGTAAACTCTTTTAGCATAGAGACCAGCAGTTGATGTGGTGGTTAAGGTGTTGGACTTCCATATGGTTGACCACAGTTCAAGACCCAGTGGCTTGAAAATCATGCTGGGCACATGTGCATTCATGTCTAAAATCCTGAATAGAGCAAAAAGGTCACTCCCCATCCCCGGTGGTGGTGATGTGATTTCTCACTTTTTCTCTCTCTGTCTTTCTCTGTCTCTCTCTGTCTCTCTCTGTCTCTCTCTCTCTGGTGAGTGCATGCACCCTGTCAGGGGTGGAACTAAAAAAATTTTTAGCACCTGAAAGTGTATATATTGCTTTGTGGTTGTAACAATGATGTGGGGGAAATGATACACTAACAAGTGTTTTATGAGATCAAGGATGCAAAAAGCTTTTCTTGAGAAGGTCATGCAATGAAGAATTGTCTTACCTATAATGCTCAAAGTTTCCACCTTGCACACTCATCAAAAGCAAAATTAAACAAGGACAGAGTTGTTGGTGATGGCAGATCTTGTTGATACCTACACAAGTCACTTTTTGCTTCTTCCTTGGGAACATAATTTTTATTTTATTTGAGTAACTGTTAGGTGCTAATGAGTTCAGGAAATACTCAAACCACAGTCGGCTACATGGGAGTTCAGCGACATAGCCATTATGCTAACTGCTGGTCCCAGGAAGAACAGCTTTAAAGAAGGATAGTATAAAACAATATATATTCTTTCCAAAAAATCTGTTCATAATTGTTATGCTCAAATCACTGAAATTACTGAAACATAATTTTATAGTGAGTAATCATTTGAAATCTAATAGTAATTGGAAGGCTTACAAGTTAAGGTTCATGGAACTATGCAGAGGAAAGAAGGTAAGATGGTGAGGAAGGAGGATACTATTTATCATAAAGATATTTTAAAGAAAAATTGATTACTACTTAGAATCATTCAGTCCTATGTAATCCCACCAAAATAAATATTCTTTTTAACTAAGACACCGTAATATGTTGAGTCTTTTAATCAAATGATGCATTCCATAGACTGTATCTACAGAAATAACATTTTTTAATGTGTATATTATATCCATCAATCAAAGAGAAGAAAGTCAGTAAGATACAAAAGAATTTAGGGAAAAATATGAATGGGCTTCGACTAGTTTTGGAGCTTATCAATGTCTCATCTTTCTGACTAAACCAAGTTTGAAATATATCAGAACAGAAATAGTCTTTTATCCTTTTTTAATGTCAGTCCTTTTGATAGTATATGGCATCATATATTTGATTAATGCCATTGGAGCTTTTTTGGACATTTGGGTGTGGGAGGGACAATAAGCATTTGCAACAGAATCTTAGTCTCCATGACTTTTCCAGTGCCATCTGGATTCCTGCATATTCTCTACATGTCTATTCAGAAGGAAAAATAGATAAAAAATAGATAAAAGGATGTAAATGTGTAAAGGAAAAGGAAGCCTCTCTTGTTCGACTCCCCCAGTCGAGCTGCTTTCTGATTAAAATATTAATATACAGCAATTGGCCTGGGAAGTTCATGCCGAGGCAAGAAAGAGTTTGGCATGATCAAATGAGAGTATCAATTCTGCCTCCTGTCAGCAGTAACTGAGCAACCCAGCCTGGTGATTGGAAGAGCTCATTTTCTTTGTCCTGCACATGCTGTATTTATCCTTCACGAATATCCACAAAACTCAGCAGGGATTTGGCTGAGAGAGTTGGATCACTCTTTACAAAAAACTGGTAATAAATCTGGGCGGCTTTGTACAAGATCTGAAAGCTGCCTTCACAATTTGCCGGAGGAGGTGTGCATAGCCAGGAGTAAGGAGATTATGTAAACTAGGGAGGAGGACTGGGAAGTCTTGGCAAGGCAGGACCCAAATCAGAATGCCTTGTGAATATTCCCTTAGCAAGACAGAGTCTGAGGTTCACAGTAACCTTCTGGGAATATAACCTTTCCTTCTACCACTGGAAGTCAAATAGGAGGTTTACATACTGGTTTCCCTTGAAAAAAGGTAGAAATTTAAAACACTTTTCTGTCACTAACTTAGCCAATTTAAAGGCCAGTTTCTATCTGCACAGTTACCTTAAGTATTGTTTGGTGATACTCATTTGCAGCATCCTCTAATTACTCTTTATAAAAAACTTAAATTCTCCTATTATGTTTGAAAATATGCAGTCGAAAGGGATCCAGGGAATAAGACTGCAGCGTTCTCAGAGAAATACCTTCATAGGCATCACTTAGAATGCTTATTTTAACATTTGGGATCCTGTCCTCCATCCTCCTCCCCCCATCCGGGAATTCCTGGGTGAGGGGCCCATAAATCTGTACTTTCAGCAAATTCTTTGGATACACACTAACAATCGAGCATTCCTGTTTTAGGAAGTGAGTAGGTAAGTTGAACAAGAGAAAACAAGCTGACTAGGGCTAGGAAAATAAGCAAACCAGGTGAATTTCTTTTCCACCTGTTTTTAGCATTCCTTGTGTATCACTAAATACACACCACTTTTGCTTTAGCATGCCACTTTGCCCACGATATATATTCATGAGACTCTTTCTTAGCAAATCTCAATTTCGTAAATAGGAATGAAAAGTTTCTAAATCTGATTTAGCTGAGTCTGAAAAACAGAACACGACATCTCATAGGGAACATCTTTCTATATAACCTTACAAAGAGAATTACTGTTTCTATTTATTACCTTCTTATAAAACATAGATGGAGGAACAAACCACCCTCTCAGGGAGGGAGGGAAGGAAGCTAAACCAAGGTGTTCTCTGATCAAATATATTAATATAATAGTTTTAAAGGTGCTTCGATAAGCAGAAGTGCATCACAGAATTTTGGGTGGGTAGCCCTCCATAACTTCTGTTAGGTTACTTGAAGGGATATTGCCTAGCAGCTAATGTTTCTCTTGTGCCTATGTTATTCTCCATGGGTTTTCTAAGAACTACATCATCAGACTTTTCATCTTTTCTAAGAAAACAATTTTCGGTTACAGCAAACACAAAAATGAATATAATAGTATAGGCATGAGATTTTGGCAAATTAGGAAAAATTCCTCTGCTTCAATTTTTAGATGAAAAAAATGAATGTTCCCAGATTCCCACTATAGCTGTAGACCTTGGCCTAACAGATAGGAGGCTTCTGCTGGAGTTCCATTGTTCTTTGGCAAAGATAATCAGGATTTCTCTCTTTGAGAATCTTACATGTAGCAATGCTTCAGACTGACAATGATAGGAAAAAGATAGTATTAAATTAATTAGATAATTAGTAAAATTCACAGCTGCACCCTTTGACAACACATTCAGTGCCTCTGAGGCAGACCATAAACTTTTCAAAATGAAATTTATGAAGACATTTATTTATCTGATAGTTAATGTGAAAACTGATTTAGAAGGCCCTGTCTTCTAAGAAACTAAGCTATTGTAGATGGTAATCAAGTGCCTATTTTCATAGTCTTGATTTTGTATTTCTGAATTCATAAGCATACACAAAAATGTGTATTTGTACTTTTATATGAATATCTATAGTTCAGTTGTAAGATATTTATTACTGGTTTTCATAATCGAACCACTAATGAGATGGTAGAGTTGTAGCCATGTGTCTCCATCAGGCAAAATACAAATCAAAAATCCTGTTACTCTCAAAGGGAGTTGTTATTTCTTTCTCGCTTTCCTTTTCTTTATTAGGGCATATGAGATTAGTTTCCAAGAGGGTAGATATTATTTCCAGGCACTTAAATATTCTTTCAAATATCTTCCTAATAAGGAAGTGAGTATTTTCTTCTGTTGTCAAAAAGTGCAGCTGTGAGTTTTTCTAATTGCTCAATTAATCTAATGATACACTCTCCCCATCATTATCAAACTAATAAGTTTCAGCACCCTAGTCATATTCTTTATTGGAGCTCTCTTGTTTGTTTTTGATAACATTGACTTGTGAAATCATCTACATGCTTATTATAATTTAGTAATAGAAGATTCATATTTTTCATTGTGAATGGATTCATTTTAGAACCTAGAAAAATGGTGCTTTATATAAAACATCTAACTGTAACTTTAGCATTTTCACCTTGTTGGAATTTCAGCCACCATTTTCTTAAAACTATGTAATGTCTAAAGGGAAATAAAAAAAATACTAAAGGAAATTTTATCACGATAATAATTAACAGTAAGAAAAAGAATAAATGAACAGAAAAGCTTTCTGCTACCTTAATATTTTATCCCAAATGTTTACAAAAAGAATACTTACTTGCTTTTAATACAAAATAAATTGCATCAGAAAATAAATTACTGTGTTATTATAATTGATTTTAAGTCATTTTTTTTCCTTTTTAAGACTTTTGAAAGGAAGCTTAGAACATAAGTTTAGAACACCCTTCCCTGTTAGATTGATGAACTTCTCCAGAAATGGCATTGTTTCATACATGTATCCAAATTATTACATGTTATCCCTATTACAAATTTCTCTACCTTTGCCAATTCTTCAGATCCTAGTTTTAGTGGAAGAACTGCCCTCCTTCCTTGCCCTCACATTGTTCATTTGCATGATCCTTATAATCACCTCCTCTTCAATGACATCATTATCTAACCTTAATTTATCTCTTGCTGCAGGCTGGGAAACTGTTGGGCCTTTTACATTCATTGTGTTATTGAATTTGTGTTGATCTTTTCGGGAAAGCATTATTATTGTTAGCCTTTCACAAAGAAAACTAAGAATTGGGATAAGACACTTGAAAGGACAGAGAGTGAACACGTGCGACCCAGACGCCAGTCTACTCTCGTTCCAGAGCCAGTGCAGTTCATCTTTGCGTCGTACGGCTAAGGATCCTGCTGGATTTATTGCCCACGATTTTGAATTGCTGGCCAATTCGACTTGTTCTCTAATATGAACTGCAGCTCTCTGTCTCTTGGTCCTAGGGAACTCAGCCTTGTTAAAGTGCTGGTTTTGATCAGCTTGTTGAGTTCCCTTTGAAACTTGTTTAGCATTCTTCTCTTGGTTCCTGTCACATCGCTATAATTTAGTAAGTTTGATCTTTGTTCTAGTTACAGTGATGGATCTGTGAGAAATTCTTCTTGAAAATCCCATGCCCTTTCTCTCTTACTTTCATTTGAAAGAAAACAAAATAAATATCTATATAACATACTTGATGTTATAGTGGTACATTGGTCAGTATTAAACTATCAAGTAATTATTACACAAATAGTCTGTGTATTTTATTCATTATTTAGAAAAATTAAAATTTAAAGGAAAGAAGTAAAACCCTTTGAAATATATTACTGCTGATTTTTTCTATTATTAGGAGACTTTAATTTTTCTACCTCTTTCTGCTTTGCTTTAACATTGAAAAGATTATATGTAGAATGGAAAGTTTACTGAAAATAATATATTTTCTTCTTTCTAAAGCTGTTTTTATAATTCATTCATTTATATGCCTTATTGTTTTTATTATTTCTATTTTTATCTCTATAATGTACCTGCAAGAGTAAATGATTTTCTAAGATTTATTGTGTGTGTAGATACACATTGAGAGAGTGTGTTTGTATATAAATGTATACACATATATGCTATATGTATACACAGATAGATATACTAGGTACGTATATACAGACACACACTAAACACACACACACACACATACACACAATATATATTGTGTGTGTCTGTGTGTATGTAAATTAAATCATTGAAGAAACAGCGGAGAATTTACTTTCAATTTCTGATCTCAATTGTCAAGAAAGCTAGATAGTAAACTAAGGAACCATTGTTTGAAGAGAGAAACCAAAGCTAACTCAGTAAAGAAAAATTAAAACCACACACTTGTTCATGACCTTATAGATGCTTATAAAAGTATCTTCCTCCTTCAGTTGCTTTGGATGACATGATAGTTTAAAGCCTGTCAACCTGAACTTGAAGTTATGTCTTGACCACTGTCAGTATTTTGAGCAGGATTTTATTCACATGCCATTCAAGACCTAAACATGTTTTTATCATCACTGCCAACAAAGTCATAAATAACAAATGTCACGTGTCAAACTCTTGGTTTCTATCAGAATAACAATAACCAAAAAAAGGAAGAAAAAATAAAAGCACAATCTAGTCTAGCTGAACTAGGAGTTTGAGACCTGATCTGACTACTAGTGGGCTGTGTGACCCTAAAAAATAAAATAAAATTTTCCTGGGACTCAGTTTCCTCAAGTGAGTGATTTGGGTCAAATACTACTTCAAATCTCTGAAGCTTTAAAATTTGATTATGTCCTACTTGAAGCTTCAGCTGATGCATGTGAAAACTATTTTAAAAGTTAACTCTGTCCTCCAAAATTTGAAATTTTTTTCTAAATATGGATAGCATACATGATACATGCAAAGCTTTCTTTCTCATATTATCTTTGAAAACAAGAAATATCATCTCAAAGAAGCATCCCCTGCATTCTACGTATTTGTTTTGTAGCTCTGGCTCTTGTTCTTACTCAGCAAAGTAAACAAACATTCTGGTGGGGTTAAGGATTAATGGCAAGGAAAATATATATTGTGTGTGTCTGTGTGTATGTAAATTAAATACTTGAAGAAACAGAGGAGAATTTACTTTCAATTTCTGATCTCAATTGTCAAGAAAGCTAGATAGTAAACTAAGGAACCATTGTTTGAAGAGAGAAACCAAAGCTAACTCAGTAAAGAAAAATTAAAACCACACACTTGTTCATGACCTTATAGATGCTTATAAAAGTATCTTCCTCCTTCAGTTGCTTTGGATGACATGATAGTTTAAAGCCTGTCAACCTGAACTTGAAGTTATGTCTTGACCACTGTCAGTATTTTGAGCAGGATTTTATTCACATGCCATTCAAGACCTAAACATGTTTTTATCATCACTGCCAACAAAGTCATAAATAACAAATGTCACGTGTCAAACTCTTGGTTTCTATCAGAATAACAATAACCAAAAAAAGGAAGAAAAAATAAAAGCACAATCTAGTCTAGCTGAACTAGGAGTTTGAGACCTGATCTGACTACTAGTGGGCTGTGTGACCCTAAAAAATAAAATAAAATTTTCCTGGGACTCAGTTTCCTCAAGTGAGTGATTTGGGTCAAATACTACTTCAAATCTCTGAAGCTTTAAAATTTGATTATGTCCTACTTGAAGCTTCAGCTGATGCATGTGAAAACTATTTTAAAAGTTAACTCTGTCCTCCAAAATTTGAAATTTTTTTCTAAATATGGATAGCATACATGATACATGCAAAGCTTTCTTTCTCATATTATCTTTGAAAACAAGAAATATCATCTCAAAGAAGCATCCCCTGCATTCTACGTATTTGTTTTGTAGCTCTGGCTCTTGTTCTTACTCAGCAAAGTAAACAAACATTCTGGTGGGGTTAAGGATTAATGGCAAGGAATTGCATGACTGTACAGCGTGTAACCTTGAGGGAAGAGATCAAGGGAAATGTCAGTCAAACACCTGCCCTTAGTGCAGTTGCTAATTAATTCGTGAACATTGACTCGAGTTGCAGATTTGCTGGTGTACAAGGGAATCAACTTCCATCCTATAAATACTGCCTTGATTTAATGAGGCTTTAATAGGATTAAATGGTTTTAACTTTATGACTTCATGTTTTTGATTATGGTTGTGTAGTGCTTTTCGATATGGATAGATATGAATTTCTCTCCGTTTTAACAGTAGACTCTAAATGAATATAAGGGGAATAAAAACTAGGAATTGGTCATTAGCTCAGTAACTTAATTTTCTGAAATATTAAGATACAATTAAAGGTTAAAATGGTTTGGGGCTACCTAGTAGTAACTTACCTACAGTAAGTTACTCAGGATATCCATCTAAATTAATTACCATCTAGTTAAATAGACTGTTTTCTATTATTCTGAATCTGAGGTATTTCGGCATACCAGGGACTCAAATTTATGCAAACCTAGATTCTAAATCATTTTTAAAATTGTATTTTGCTATCTTTCATCATTGAAGATGACACAATAATAACTGTTATCTGTGAATATTTTGGTATATAATGAGAATATAATTTGGACTTTATTATTGGTAGCTACATATTTTTATTATTAAAATTTTATTTTTTCTCAGAAAAAATTGAAAAGTGATTTTGGTATACAGCATTTTAGATATCATGATTTAATCTAACTAATAAGGTTTCAAAATGAGTTCAGGCTTCTTTATTTTTATTATTTTCATCATCATCATCATCATTATATCAGTCAAGATAACTAGAAATCCACTATTTGATATATGTGTGTACACACATACCAAGATATATGGTATCTAAGAATAAGATGTTTTTATGTTAATACTTACCATGAAATGGAATAATTGTGCAAATGAAATCATATCAGTCCCTATGGAGTATTGCAAACACTTCATTATTATTTTAGGATGAAGACCAAAATGTTTACTTTTGTCCTACATTCTTTTTTGGGGGGCGAGATTTTTGCTCTAGGGCGTGTACACTTGCCAGAAAGACAGAGAGAGGCAGAGAGATAGAAAGCAAGAAACTCCCCAGGGGGGATGGCCATGCCACAATCCCTTCTCCTCCATTCTCCTCTCGGGATCTTGGGCACGCATGCACACACGCCCGGCGTGAGTTTAAACAGCGGGGCTGGGACTTGAACCGTGGTAGACTACATGGGAGTCCAGCGATACAGCCATCACGCTAACTGCTGGTCCCTGTCCTACATTCTTAATCCAGCCTATCTTTCCAGCCCATGCTGTTCTAGTCTTTGTAGTTTCTACAATAAACAAGACAGACAATATCTTTATTCCTAAAGACAAATGCTATGGCATAATAAGGAGGGCATACAGATAATAAGTAAACTAAAAACAGAACAAAACAAAACAAAACAAACAAAAAACCCCACAAAAAAAAGTAAAAACTATAAAAAATAAAAAGGGGGGGGAAGGATAATACAGGATCCTTAATAGAGTGACCAAGGCAAGACAACCAAGTTAGATGTAGTGGCCAGCAAACACCTACAAGTGGATACTACTAATAATTAGGCTGAGAAATAACAATCAAAAGAAGACAGCCATAGTTGCTAAGATCTGGGATCAGAATATACATTAGGCTACAATGAAGGAACAAGTTTAATAGTTTCAAGGGGTTGACTGGAGCTTGGGCAGGTAAGAGAAGAGAGAGGCAAGTCCTAAGTCAATCGATTGCACTTCAAACGTTTCCATGTATCAAGATGGAATTGTGTCCTATGATTCTGTTTCCTTGCCCTGTTTAGTTCTTTACAGTGAACCACCTCTGCTCCAAGCCAAAGCATTCTGTTTGATTCTTTTCATGATGGTATCCTCAGCTTCTGAATTCTAGTCCCAAAGTATTGGGTTGTCAGAATAGTCATGATGCATTTTGCAAAGAAAAATATATCATGACTTTTCCGATGACCCAATACTAAATAAATACCTGTAAAATGAAAAATGTTATTTCATTAACATATCTGTATTGGCTACTGACAAGAGCCATCATCCTTCCCATCCTCTCCTTCCTTCAGATAAATGCTTTTGATTGGTTCCAAAAATCTTCCACAATCTCTCTCTTTCTCTCGCTCACTTTTTACTAAGGAGCTTGTAGTTTTCACTATGCAAGTCTTTCCTGCAGCAGAGGGTAGTCAGATGAACCTATTCTGATTAATAAGAACAGAAAGCAGGAAGGAGCAGTTTTTATTTTCAACGAAAAAAGCTGAATACTTTTTTTGCTCTGATATCCATGTGCTTCTTGCCTTCGAATGTGGCGTGTGTGACACGTGGAGTTGTGGCAGCCTACTTGATACCAAAAGGAAAAACCTGAAAGAATTACAGAGCTGCCCACCACTCCCTGATGTTGTAGAGCTGCTCAACCAACCTATGACACTGCCTGCCATCAGGCTCCTTATTAAGCAGACAACAAATACTCAAGTCACTGATAACTGGGTTTGAGATAATTTGCTGCTCAATCATATTTCTCTTTCCAATCATATTTCCTTATTGCTCTGTGTATTTTTTTTTTCTCAAAGATTTCTCTTACTTTCACTGAGAAATCAGTTATGACATCAGATTGGAACTAGGAAAGAATTTTGTCTATAAAACTGTTGGTTCCTTCAATATCAAACTCTGCATCTACAGAGTACAAAAGTATCAACACAGTGTCTTTCCTGATCCTGGCCATTTGTCTTTGGTTTTGTGCCTGTTGGCTGATCTTCCTTTCCTGACCTTCTTTCTTCTTGTAGCCTTTGCAAACACAACAAGGAGATGTGACTTCTGTTGTGGACTTCTTCTTGCTGCATGGTAGATAATTAGCTAGCTAACTAGTCCATTTGTATATTTAGTGCAGAATAATTTGATTTGTAGAACAGGAAAGGACTCCTTGTTTCTACCGGTTCCTAAGTAAGGAGAAAGTATTTATCATTTTTGTATTTTTACTATTTGGCTTCTTTAACTGAATTCAATTATTAACATTCGATTATTTAGCTGTATTTCCCTAGACTGTCAGAGTAATGTGGAAAAATAAAAATTTGTCTGTTACATGTTTATGGGTATTTTTATTTTCAAGGTTGTTTATTTCCTCTACTAGAAAGAGAGAGAGAGAGAGAGAGAGAACTAACGGAATCTTCATGCCATGAACCACCCCCAACATCAGCTGGCCCTGGGTTCTGGGCATGCCTATGTAGCTCTGGGAGGTCCCAGGACATAAATCCGGGACTTTTCCAATGTGAGCTGAGTCATGTTACTGCTGCATGACCATCGAGCTCATGTTTATAGGTATTTTTAAACTCTCCAGTGCTCACTCTAATCACAAACTCTGTGCTCTATATCAAGCATGACTCAGAAGATTATTTTATGCTAAGGACTTCACTTTATAATATCATCTTCTTAGTGCCTTTAAATCTTACCCCTCTGTAGGAAGTTGATGGTCATATCTGTGATCCCTCAGTGAGTCATGGAAACTGTCTGTGGGGCCCAGCTACAACAGTGCCCTGCTCCATGATATTACAACCATATGGAAGACCGGGGGTCGGTTCGCAGGTCAGTCTGTCCGTGCCAGGCAGGTGCATGTGATCGTGATCCTGGCTGGCTAGAAAGGCTCAAGGCCTGTGAGGGTCTTCTCTTTCTCACTCTCACTCTATCCTTGTTTCTCTCACATGAAACAAAGAAGAAACTTGTAAAACAATTGTATCTGCCTCTGTGCGGCTGAGTGTGTGTGTTCTTACCAAAGTGCTGGCCTCGTTGCCTTGGTATTCCTGATTCCCTCTGTCTTCCTCAGGAGAACACATGTTCTCAAGGGCAGCGATCTCACTCCATTCTTCATAGGATCTTCAATTCCTAGAACAGAGACAAGCATAGAGCAAGAAGAGTAAAATGATCCTGAAGTAATCATTGGTAAATCACTGGGTAACTGAGTGAGTGAATGAACAAATGTGTACTCTACTACTTCCCACATCATATACATACAGTGACTTTATATTTCTGGAGCTGGAAGTTCACTTAAGTCTGTAAAAGCACCAAAGTACTATTGCTCAAATACAGTTCATGATACTTTTTTAATATGATCTGAGCATTTGGTAACTCAGTTCCCACAGAAAAATTAACAGGTACTCTTTCCTGATAAAAATCAAAATCAAATTTATGTGATATAATATGTTTATGCAAACTACAATGTAATCAAGTAGCTCCGGCCTTCTGTGGTCAAGAATGAGGTTGATGATATTAGATGAACTTCAGGAGTATTTCTGAGAAGAGACTACATTATGCCAAACTTTCCTTGGCAAGTACATGGAATAAAGATTTTTATTAATTGGGAGCCAGGTGGTAATCCAACTGCACCCACATGGTACAAGTCACTAACTCATATCTGCCCTGATCAATGACAAGAGCTATTATGCTTCCTGCCCTCTTCCTCCTTACAGACATGCCTTCGGTTGGCTCCCAAATATTATCCTCATTTCATTTTTCTATTCCTGGGAACTTCTTGAGCACTCAGGGCACACATGTGTGCTCATGATCTAAGCTGGCTGAGACTGGCAATTGATCGCAGTGAGAAGAAACCCTCTCCTTTTCTCCCTCTCTATGTCTCTCAGAAAAAAAATAATAATAAATTTCTTTTTATAAAAACTATTTTGACTAGGACCAACAGGTGGTGTGGTGGTTGGGACACTGTCTGCAGTTCAAGTCCTGGACCTGGTGACTTGCTTTCTCACTTTCCCTCTTTCTCTGTGTCTGTCTCTCTCTGGTGAGTATGCATGACCTATAGCAAATTTAAAATATAATAATAATAACAACAAATAAAATTAAATAAATCATTCTTTATAATAAATTAAATTAATAATTGTTAAAAATATTTTGACTAAGCTTTAAAAATCCTAATTACATTTTGACTAAGCTTTAAAAATCCTAATTACAATGAAAGTTGTTCTATTTTCTATCTATTCCTCTCTTTTCAGGTTTTATAAAAATTATAAAGTGAGGTTCTCTTAAAGCATTTCTTATTAAGTGTTTAAAAACAAAACCGTATGGAGAGCTACCAGGTCAAGGAGCAACACCAGAAGTGATCGTGGGACTGAGATGCCTGGGCCTCTCCATTCTAAAGCACATCTCTATCCCTTCCTTTAAATTTATCAAAATGGACACGGATTAGAGCCTGGCCTTTGACACTTTCCAACTACCTACTCATAGACAGAGTAACCCATGCTCACGGGCTTGCATGAGTTCCTAGGCCAAAATAGATATCTAAGAATTTCATAGAGAAAAAAGAATATATCAAAGTGACCAATAATATCAGAAGAGTATTGGGTTGTCAGAAAAGTCATGATGTATTTTTTCTGTTTTTCTATGCAAAAATACATCATGACTTTTCTGACAACCCAATAATTGTTGAAACAGGCAAGTAAAAATTTAAAATAGTATTTTGAATATATAGGGGCCAGCAGTTGGCGTAATGGCTATGTCACTGGACTGCCATGTAGTCGACCACAGTCGAGTTCTGGATCTGGTGGCTTAAACTCACCCTGGGCACGTGTGCATGTATGCCCAAGATCCCAAGAGGAGAATAGTGGAGGAGAAGGGATTGCGGCATGGCTATTCCCCCCAATTGCAGGGGGATGGTGGTGGTGGTGGTGATTTCTCATTTCTGTCTCTCTGTCTTTCTCTGTCTTTCTGGTGAGTGCATGCGCCCTATAGCAAAAACCTCTCAAAAAAAATTTTTTTAATATACCAAGATTAGACAGGTAGATAAAAGCAACCTAAAATGAAAAATAAATCATAAAGAAACTAATGTGATATATAAAAAATAATAGATAATACACTTACTGATCTATATAGCTACAAAGATACAGTTCAAAAGTGAATTCATGGGGCTGGCAGGTGGCAGCACGGTCGAGGGTGTTGTATTCCAACATGACCAACTGCGATTTGCTTTCTTGCTTTCCCTTTCTCTCTCTCTCTTCAGTCAAATTAACAAATAATAATAACAAATGGAATTAAATAAATGTTTTTTAAAAATGAATGTGTGTGTTCTAAGATCAGATTGAGGAACTTTTCTAGAATGTAATAGTTAAGGATAGAGAGATTAGTTTTAAATCATTAGAAATACTGTAGACATAATTAGGATAAACTCCCCAATTAAAGAACTTAGTCTCTTATATTAGATGATAATACATAAGTAAAAACAATATTTAAGAACATATTGGATATAAAGACATATTTAAAATAAAGCAGACACAGAGATGATGTGCAAAAGATAGATACCTATAGAAAATAGTAGAAACTAACATCACAAAATATGATTTAAGGTACATAATTCAAAAGGTCAAAAAATACGATACTCTGGTAAAAAGACAAAAAGAAGAATAAGCTATAAGCAATATGAAATCATATGTACCCAGCAATGTTATCTCAAAATATATAAAGTTTCAACTGTCAAAACTGAAAAGACATATGTGAGCCTACAATTATAGTAAAGATGTTAACATATTACTCACAGAAATCATTGATCAAACAAAAAATAAATATATAAAGGATCTGAATAATACATTTCAAGTTATGTATTTTATAGATGTATATTAATATATGACTATATACATGGATAATTAGGATTTTTAAAAAGTAATTATTTTATTTAACTTTATTTATTTATTTACTTATTTTAATTTTGACCAGAGAGGGGCAGAGTGAGAGCAAGACCGAGAGAAGGAAATGGAGAAAGCAAGCCACCAGGTGTAGGACTTGAAAGGTAGTCAGCCATGTGGGAGACCAACAGCTTCAACCACATGCTACCTGCCAGCCCCCCGATAATTAAAATTTGAATGTGACGTGTGTGTGTGTGTGTGTGTGTGTGTGTGTGTGTGTGTGTGTGCTGGCTAAGAGAAAGAAATCTATACTCAATATGTGAAAAATGGGTTCTTTTTGAAGACACATGTAACATTTATAAAACAGATCCTGTAAAGATAGCTAGAAACAAGATTTATGTAATTCTAGCGCCATTGAGTCTCCACCATTCTGACTGTGTGGTATATCCTGGTTTACACAACTAAATTATCTTTTTTTAGGTTTTTGTCATAGGATGTGTACACGCTTCAGAGAGAGACTGAAAGTGATAAATCATCCTCCTAGGGGGAGGGCCACACTGCAGATCCCTTCCTTTCCATTCTCCGTTTGTGATTTTGGGCACACACACACACACACACACACACATACCCAGTGTGATTTTTCAAGCCTCCAGGTCTGGAGCTTAAACTTCAGTCAGTTATGTGGGAGTCCAACACCTTAACCACTGGACCACCTTCTGGCCCCTAAATTATCTTAGTTTGCCATAGTATTGGGCAATCAAATTGCTTGATAGAGTATTGTTCTAGAAACAAAGACATTTGTCATTCTTATACTGTTTACATAAACATAAAATTGCTTTCTATTTTTTCTTTTTTTAGCCTTGTCAAGTAATCAGATTTTTATGGCATTTTTATAAAGCAAGCACATTTCTCTAGTAGTATCTCCTGGGTGTGTTACTTACCTGGCTTATGTAGTGTTAACAGCCATATTTTCAATATCTCAATAAAAACTTTAGTAAGTAATATTATGCCAATTTAATGAATGAAGAAATTGGGCCATGAAGAAGTTAAATAACCTTTTGACCACTGACCGGAGATAAATTGTGAATCCAAATAACTGGTTTCATAGGCTGGAAACTCCTCAGAGACCGGGCGTGTTACTTGAGAAGAGTGTAGGTTCATAAGAAACATCCAGTAAATGCACTTTTGAATTGAATTAAATTCCCTTCACTGTAATGAAATTCTGACCACAAAACCAGAAGTTAAGTATCGGTTGCACTATGTGGCTGATACAAAATAATTTAATACAGAGTAAAATAAATCTCAATGCCAGCCTGCATGCAACAATGTGCAGAATCACTATCCTAGCAAGAGCCCTATATATCCTTGCAATGCACTGGTTCATGAGTATATGCGGTAATTACAGCCATAAGATCTGAGTAAATCAATTCCTTAATGTAGTAATGGCATTGCAAGGGTAGTAATGGTAACATTAATAACAATAACCATAATCCTATGAAAGTTTAGAAACTTAAAGTCTTATGGAGATGATGCAGCTATTTGCTAAATGTATTTTTTAAAGGGGAAATAATTTATTTTTATTGGCTTTGACCCAACAAAATATTAATATCTTTACATCATTTTTATTTTGCTAATAAAGGAGTTCAGAATTTTGAACATATTCTTCCTCGGCAATGCTCCAAATCTCGCCCTCTGTTGGGTATTACAGTATCAGTAATTGGTGTCCCGCGTTAACATTTATTTAAAGCTGCTGATTTAACATTTAAAAATTCCAGGGTTAATGGATCTGTGAATACAGATCCATTAACCTCAATAAAAACAAATGGAACCTCTTGTGAACTAAAATCAGTTCAGATCATGGATATGCTCTCTCTAATACTCACAACATTTAGATGGTCCTGCTAAAATGTCAGGTCATAAAAAGGTCTACTAACAGTAATATTCAAGGTGATTTTTCAGGCTTTTGCCATTGTTATTGTCCTATGCCATAGAAGCACAGCTTCTCTGGAAGGTGTGGCCTGTATAAAAACTGGCTGTGACAAAATACATTGGCTGCAGCTCACGGATTCTTACCACACTCTGAAGTTGCCATCTCTAAAAGCCCTGTGACTTACTAAAGCCTGCTGTTTTCTCAGTACATTTTAGAGATCCTTAAATCTTAGGGACTTTCAAACATTATCTAAGTTCTCTCTTTCGAGAAAACAGTAAAGTAGCCAGAAGAAAACTTACTACTACAGGCACTACTAAACTCTAGATGATATTCGAGAAGAAGAAGACAGGCACTCGAATCATTTTTACTACTTTGTAGAGGTGTGGACTTGGGCGAATCATTTAAACTCTGAACTCAAATGGCCTCATCATAAATTTCAAGTTTAGGAATTTGCTTTTGTATGTTTTCGTTTATTTTTTGGTGTTTTGATGTTTAAAACAGTTTTTTCCTTTAATTAATCAGGTATTACATGTAAGATAATTCACAAACATAAATTTAAAATTTAAGTTTAGAATTAGAATTTTTAATTTCCTTAAAGAATTTGCAATATCCTAAGAGACTCGCTAGTTATTTTCTCACTAATACCCTACACTATAGAAGAAATCTTGACTCTGATTTTTAACACAATTGAATAAAATCATTTTAAGTGTAGTATTTTATATATACCTTCCTTCACTGATAGCTTTGTAAAATTCACTTATGTTTATGAGAGTAGCAACAGTTGCTTCTATTGTATAGATATACCACAATTTATTTATTCCTTCTCCTGTTGAAGATTTGAGCTATTTCCAATGTAGGGCAGTATTTAAAATAAAAACTTTGTCATTGTGATTTCACCTCTTGAGAGTGAAAACACATAAAAACATAAAACTAGTCTGAATAATCTTCACACTTTTAGTTATTTTAGGTATCTATGGCTAAATAATTTTCTTAAGCCTTAGTAGTTTTAAAAAAGCATTTTATACTTCATAACAATTTTCTAGGTCAGAACTTAGTCAAGGTGAGGATGGGCAGTTCTGCTTCACTAACTGTTGGCTGAGGTCACCCTATTCCGTTGAGTTTTAGCTGGCAGCTGAGCTAAGCCCGAAGATGCCAGAAGGTCTCATTCACATGTCTGATACCTCATCCTCCCCTATTAGCTTTTTCGCATGGCTAGCTTAATATCTATCATAGAATTTTAGATTCAGGGTTATCCTGTCTACAGAACAAGAGTAGAAGCTACTGAGCTTTTTAAAGTCTAAGTTTAGGACTAAATAGTGTCACCTGTAATTCATTCTAGTCAAGGGGAAAACATAGTTTCCACATCTTGAAGGTCAGAGTATATCACATGAAAAAGATTAACAGTTTAACCTTTGACTATATATGCCACAGCAGTTCATATCTATACCACATATAAATTATCATCTTCCCATCTCCAAAATACTCACCATGTTATACATGATCCCAAAGTCGTCTAAATAAAATCAACACATGGATGAGACATTGTTACAATTCCTGAGGTGTTCTTATTTTGCTACAGAGGCTCAAATTAAGATACATTATCTGTCCTCCCATAT
Source organism: Tupaia belangeri chinensis (assembly GCF_000334495.1). Taxonomy (NCBI): domain Eukaryota; kingdom Metazoa; phylum Chordata; class Mammalia; order Scandentia; family Tupaiidae; genus Tupaia; species Tupaia belangeri. Next base: position 2,246,872 of record NW_006160032.1, read on the forward strand.
ACCCAGCACAAATTGATGAGAGGGGAAAGATAAGCATGTTAAGAACTCCTTTCATATATACTGTGAGCACTTACCAGTTGCTGGTCCACAGTGGTCACAAAATCAGCAGCACACATGTCTCTGTTCACCTTGCTCTTGGTTGGGAATATATTTTAAGAATCCAGTTTTCTCCCTAGGACCAGTTAGCTGTAACTATAGGCTATTTCTTTTGCCCTCTGAGCCCTCCATCTTTTTCTTCAATGAATAATTCAATGTCTTATGTGTGTGGCTAGATACCTGATTCCTAGCTTTAGAAGGTTAGAGTCCCAGTGTATTTATTTTCACTAGAGGGCACACATGCTCACCTGAGAGGTACAGAAAGAGGGAGAGAGAACACATTTCCCCATGGAGCAGGGTTATGCCACAACCCCTTCTCCTGCGTCTCTCCCTTCTTACAGGATTTTGAGCATGTATGCATGCATGCCTGGCATGTTTCTCAGGCCACAAGATCCAAGACTCAAACCACATGGTTAGCCATATGGAATCCATCTGCCTTAACCACTAGGCTATGGAGCCACCCCTGCCTGTCACTCTATGTCCTCTTTGTTTTGAATTCTCTATCCTTTTTATTCTAAGTTGTTGCTGCTATCATTCATACAGTTCTCTTAAAAAAGTGGTTTTCTGGGACCAGCAGATAGCATAACGTTTATGTTGCTGGGCTCCCACACAGCAGACTACACTTTGAGTCCTGAACTCGGAGTCTTGAAGCTCACAATGGGTGCATGTGTTTAAGGCCATACTCCCTGGAGCGTGATTTCTTGTTTTCTGTCTCTCTTTCTCACTGTCTCTCTGGTAAGCACACACACCCTCTAGCAAAAGTCTCTCTAAAGAAAAAAAAAAAAAGTGGTTTTCCTATTAGTCTTACTATAATTCACACCACTTGAAAAAAATATTTATTCATGTATCTTTGTGACAATTCTTTCTCTTTTCTGGATTGTGAGTCATGGTTTTGTTGTACAATTCCTTAAGATTATTAGATATCTTTTGTTCATTTGTCCAGTCTGGAATGTCTACAAATGACACTTGGCTTAAATCTTTAAGAATTTTTTTTTTTTTGAAAGAGTTTTGCTACAGGGTGCATGTGCGTGCCACAAAAACAAAGATAGAGAAAGCGAGAAATTCCCCTGGGGGGATGGTCATGCCACAATCTCTTCTCCATTCTCCTCTCAGGATCTGGGCATGGGTGCACACATGCCTGACATGAGTTTTAAGCCATAGGGTCAAGGACTTAGACCATGGTCAACTACATGCCCAGTGACATAACCGTTATGCCAGGTGCTCGTCCCATTCATTCAGAAATCTTAGTAAAACATCTCCCAATTTCAAACTTTATTTGCCCTTTACCATAAGACTGGTTTCTTTTAGATTTTTCTTTTCTTTTCTTTTTTTTTTTTTTTTTGAGTAGCCTCAGAATGAGAGAGATTTATTTTCTAACTCAGCAAGTCCTCAGGTGGAAATAATTTTTCTAAATCCTGTTTGAAAACCGAGCATTTATTTCTTTATCTTTCAGAACCTTATCATAGGCAGTTACAAGAAGCCAATTGGCACTTCTAATTCTACAACAGTTTTCTATCTTACACATTATCTCAGTGAAAGTCTCACCAGATCCTCCACCATAAATAACACAGGTTTCCTTCTCTGTATCCTCCAATAGAATTGTAAGAAAATTGCTCCATAGCACTCTGACTCAGAGTTACACTGTGCTTCCAGTCTTTGCTAACAGTCTCCTCACACCTACTTCTCAGTCTTAAATTTACTTCCATATGCTTTACATTTTACTGCAACAGCACTTCACTTACAGGCAACAATTTTTGCTATACATAGTTTTCTAGTGAACAACCTCAAAAACATCAAAAAGAAATATTGATGATTTACTCTTTCTCACAATTCTGTGTGTCAGGACTTTGGGCAGGGCTCAGTAGGGTGGTTTTCTGTTCCATGCAATATCTTTAATGGTCACTCACTTTTCAGCATCCTAGCTGGGCTACATCATTTATTAGATGAATCCTGTATGTTCCCTGTGTCCTTTTCATAGGCTTTAATCACAGCATGATGGCCTCAAGGTAGATGGACTTATGTGCAACTTGACTTCTTCAGAATGAAAGTAGAACTATCAGATGTTTTTCAGCTTAACTGCCACAATGCCCCTGATGTCATGTTCTATTGACTAAGGAAGACCTGAGACCTGCAGAGATGCAAAATAAAGAAAATAGATGCTACCTTTTGATGGTAAAGTGATATACACATTCAGGGATGGAAGAAATAGATCTTTTAATCTAATTGGACTACAGAACAATGAGTTTTGGTGTGATAGATTTATGTAGATGGAGACAAGGTCATAGGAAGCCATTGTTTATCCAAAATGAGATCATGTCACTTTCCTGTTCAAAATCTTTTTAAGGCTTACTGAAAATTATAACTTAATCCTAATCACAGTACAGGTTGACTATCCCTTAGACAAAATAATTACATCCACAAATGTTCTCAATACTTTTTCCAGATTTTGGAAATTTGCATGTGCCTAATGGGATCTTAGAGGTGAAATCCAAATCTAATTACAAAATTACTTACACTTTGTATATACCTTATAAACATAGCCTGAACGTAATTTTACACAGTATTTTTCTCTTGCCACATTTTGATTGCATGCCCTCACATGAGATCAGGTGTGAAATTTTCCACTTGTGACATCATGTTAGTGCTGAAAGAGTTTCAGATTATGAAGCATTTCACATCTAGATTTTTGTATTAGGGAACCTGTATAGTCATGTCATAGTACTCCCCAAAACATGCTAAGCTCATGCAAAGCACAGAAATTTTACACTTGTTGCTACTTCTACCTTCTGCTAGGAACTCCCTTCTCTCATATGCTAGCAGTGTTGCTAACTAATCTCATCCTTCTGATATATGATTAAATGTCAGTTTCTTGGATTAGATTTCACTGACCTGTCTATATAAAATAGCCTATCTGTCAGACTTCTATCACCTAGCCAAGAGCAAAATATATTTGATCTTGATTTCTGATCTGGTATTTTAACTTACCTTTCTTTTTTCTTTCTCTCTTTCTTTTCCTTTCTCTCTCTCTCTCTCTTTCTTTCTCTTTTCTTTTCTTTTGGATTTCAAATCCCTTTATTCAATATGGTTTGAATATCTTTATCTTTTTTTCTATTTTTAAATTTTTATTATCTTAGTTGCATTTAATCACTGAATATTATTACAGCATACAAAATGAGTTTTCCCAGTTTGAGTACACTGTAAATTAGTCCAAAGTTATTACCATACATATTATCATCAGCAGATAATTTTTCTTTTCTTTTCTTTTTTTTTTTGGAGAGGTTTTTGCTATAGGGCACATGTGTTTGCCAGAAAAACAGAGAGAGACAGAGAGACAGAAAGTGAGAAAGAAATCACTCCCCAGGGAGGATGGCTATGCCTCAGTCCATTCTCCTCCATTCTCCTCTCAGGACCTTGGACACACACACACATGCCCAGTGTGAGTTTAAGCCACTGGATCTGGGGCTCAAATCTCAGATGACTACATAGGAGTCCAGCAACATAGCCATTATACTAACTGCTGATTCCAATAATTTTTCATTTTTGCATCCCTTAAATATTTTGCTGCTTTCTTTTTAAATTAAATTTAATTTAATTCAAATTAATTTATACATTAAATCACTATACATTGCTTAGCTTATAAAGTAAATTTACCCAACTCACACCAGTTCAGTTGAAGATACTATACATATTACTGTAAATAGACATAGATCTATTTCTGTGTCCCATAAATGTTTTGCCCCTCTATTTATTGCCTTAATTTCTTTCCTCACACATTCTCCCTTTTCCCACCCTGTTTTCCTCATGATAGTATTAGGTTGTGGGAAAAGTCATGATGAAGTTTTCTATTTATCTGGGCAAAATTGGTTCATCACTTTTCTTATGTCCCAATATAAGCTTCTTGAGGGAAAGTAGTTTTTTTTTTTTTTTTCCACTATTGTATAACTACAAATATATTAATTTTTAACACCAATAGATATTTATTGCATCATAGCCAAGTGCATAAATAAGTAGCTGGTCATATTATCTAAGTCCCCATCATGTAACCAAGGGCATGAGCCCTTTCTTTCATTAAGTTAGGTACACTGCATTACATTCCCACAGTATCCTGAGTATACTTCTTGTGTTGCCTTTGACACATTATCCTGTCAGTGTTGCCTAACTCATTCATCTCTTCTAGAAGACAGCAAGGTCAGAATTTTCCTCTTCCTTCTGTGTCTAGTCCCAGTACTTTGTACATTGAATGATGTATTAGAGCTACTCAATGTGTGCCCAATGAACATGGAATAAACTTTCCCTCATTAAAGCAGAAGTTATACCATTAGTTTAGCCTACTGTTGACATAATACAATAGTTTAACATCAAATCCACATTTTAATTATAAAATACACTATAATTACTTAGAAGATTGTATATTGGAAAGATTGGCTGAAAACGACATTGTTTCTTAAATCCGTGTAATTTAATGAGCAAGATACGTTTCTCTAATTAAATTTCTAAAGAGTTGCTAGTATTTTAATGCCTAGTTTATAATCCAGACACAATAGAGCCTTCAAATTGGAAAACCATTTGCAAGACATATTCACCATACTGCAATTTAAATTAATCCTCAGCTCAACTGAAATTTCTTGGGTGAATTTAGAAGGTCATTTAGCAATTTTAAGTTCAAACAACACAATCTGTAAAATGGAGGTGATACCTATGATGAGTCGATAGCTGTATAATGGTCAATTTTTCAGGCTAAAATGTCCTGAGTCATATTGAATAGCTAGAAGACTAAGGGTCTTTGACTGTCCTTTTTTATTAGGAGTTTTTTTCACATGACAAATGGATGAAAGGAATCAGAGATACATATGCTCCTTCCAGCCTCCAGGCAAAATAAATCAGCTTCCAAGGAAAAAGATAAAAATACATAAATGCTGAAATCTTTATCTACCTTTCCTTTGACCCAATTTTGTCTCCTTCAATGAAAAGATGAACATCGGGACTGATGCAAGACCCTGCACTGCCCCTACAGCATATTTTACAAAGCTTTCCTTGTATAGTTTTTTGTTTGGTTTTGTTTTCCTGATTTTCCCTCCCAAAGGAATACAGGAACTAATTCTCTCAGGCTAGAATTGTGTAAATTCAGATCCTTTTCTAACACCCAGAAAAATATCACTAGTCAACTTATTAATATTTTCCTGTTCTTAACTTTTCTTAACCTGGAAATTGGAAATTACATGGGGAGACAATAACTCCCAGGAATACTCTGAAAATACTGCAAAGTTAACATGTTTCAGAAAAAGATGGGGGAAAAATAGTGAATCTAAATATTTAATACATAATGCCAAATCAAACCGTTAAAGATTTACAATGACTTTTAGTGATTGAAATAATATGTGTTAATACAATATATTTCTAGAAGAGGTTTCCAATATCAGTAAGCTAGCTTCTCATGGTAAACAATAAATTAGTCCAGAAGCTTCAAAACAGCTAATGATAATCAGGCTTCTCAACCTGTTCCAGAAAATCAGAAGAGCATAAGAAGCTCTTACTTAACCAGCTTTAATTACTATAAAAGTAGTTGAAGATTTCAAACATAAAAGATACTGTTTTATATGGTGTGTACTATAGGTCTATTGTCATAATGTATGGTTTGGTAAGTAAGGCATAGCTAAGCTTAGAAAATACTGAAAAAAATTTTAAGTATTTCTCTATTTAGCAAAATAGACATTGTCAGTTTTCTGGTGCTGTGAGTTTGTTTCAACTCTACTAAGCATCAACTAGATTGGATTCTCGTGTTGGAGACTAGAACGCACCGCTGTGTGAATTGAAATGCATTACTCTGTGAATTGGAATGAATTAGGCACACTCTACTGCACTTCTCTCCTGTCATATTTCTGCTCTTCTAAAAATGATTTCTATAGGAGTTTACTATCAGATCCAGAACAACACTTTATAAACAAAATTTAATGGAAGCTTTCATCTGTTAAATTTCATTACAACTCACATTAGCTCTTTTTTACACCATAAACATGCTTATTCTGTAAGTTACAGACATATCGTCCACAGCTATCTAGGCAATGCAATAGTGTAAGTGCCCTAAGAAGAGAGGAAAATAAAGTTTTTTATATCAAATGCTTATTACCTTCAATGCCTTTAAAATTAAAATTGTCAGAGTATTTTATAACATGATGTTTAATTCTGGTCTGAAAAAAATTGTTTGATCAGGATAATAATAATCCACAAAGCATCATAAAACCAATATTGAAGCTTAATATTTTTAATTAGACTTTAAATATTTAGATTGCGGAACTGAGAGATGTTTGAGAGGAACACATCTAAATACTTTTTCTTATCTAATATATTTTCACAATTAGGCATATGTTCTTGTTTTGCTAAAATCCTTATATTTAGATCTGCAATAATCCTTAATAATTAATATTATTTCTTAATATATAATTATTATTTGTTATAAAAGCTAAAAACCCTTTACTTCAAGAATTTGCCTCCTGACATGGCCACATTTTAAATTTCTTTTGGTAATACTCTGGAGAATTCAGCATCTCAAAATCCTGATTTCCTTTGTTCTAATACTGTGAAAATTGAATTTATATGCAGAAACAATATGGGCCCAGTTTTATTACTATACATGTTGTGTGTTTACATACATTTTTGCTTTTCCACTTCATGATCTAAGAGAATGACATCCTGTGTGTGAATACATGTGAGTGCTGATGGGGATGTGTGTACATTAAAAATGAAGATGTTTAATTCGGCAGCACATCTTTGCAACCTTTCAGTATTGGCTTTGGTTCTCTTGATGATTTTGTCCAGAGCTACACAGTGTTTTTATGTTCATGGATTTTCCATTTTGCTCAAATAAGTCATTGATCATTAAGTTCAACTCTTTTTCCAATTACAACATCATGTCAGATGTCACATCTTAGCAGGGGGAGGCCCCTGTGCTGTGTCTTAAAATCATTGCTTGACAACAACTTATTTAACACCTAATTCAATAAATACAGAAAGTGTATGGAAAATTGACAATTTAATTGTTTGGCAACAGCACTAACACTGAAACACAGAATTAATATACGCGTTTTTGTTGTTGTTGGTAGAAGGTATAGAATATTTGTTACATGGATATCTAACTAGAGATAGATAAATAGCACTGTCAATTCTGTTTTAAAGGTAAGGAAATTATAGCTCATTTGAATATTTTGTTCTAAATATGAAAATTACACTAGAAATAAAAAGCTATCATATTTATAGAAATAAATGGGTTTAGCAATATTTCCTTTAGTGAAGCATCAGTGAGACTGAAACTTGCTTCTTAATATGTATCTTCTTGGGGGACCAGCAGTTAGCATAAAGGCAATGTCGCTGGACTCCCATGTAGTTGACCACGGTTCAAGTCCCCGACCTGGTGGCTTAAACTCACGCCAGGTGCATGTGCATGCATGCCCAAGATCCCGAGAGGAGAATGGAAAAGAAAGGATTGTGGCGTGGTCATCCCCTCTTGGGGGTGATTTCTTGCTTTCTATCTCTCTATCTCTCTCTGTCTGTCTGGTGAGCACATGTGCCCTATAGCAAAAATCTCTCTCTCAAAAAAATATGTATCTTCTTTAATAATCAAATTGTTGCCTATAACCTATATTTGATGTTAAGGTAGTGAAGTCACATATATACACCATAATTCAAGTTATAGTTGAGAGACAATTTACTTATGTATTTGGAGCGAATACATCACCATTCTTGTATCATAAGTGAAACTTTCCCATCTTAGAAACTCAATAAATTGATGAGATGTACTTTCTGTAATTTTTTGAAAATAGCTGACCCTGGTAAAAATAATGAAATCATTTAACTATACATTTTAAAATTTTAATCTAACTCTGACACCTACTGACCTTAAGAAATGTTTTAGATTTCCTGGATCCTTGTTTCTCAGTTTAAAATTGAAATGATATTCTATAGAAATTTTATGGACACCAAATAAGTTAATGTAATTAAAAAGCAGACATCACAATGTCTGTATAAATACACAGGACTCATCCAATTATAAGCAGTTCCTTCCCTTTCTTGCTCTGCTGTTCCTGGGACTCATTTATCTCTTTCTATCCTCAACCACTGAGGCTAACTGTAAGTTGGATCTCTGGTCTGTACTGTTGACGATAGCTTGGTTACACTGACTACTGAAATACAGGATTTTGTTCGACCCTGTCTACTACACTACTCCATTTATTCTTTATGACAAGTTAGTGGAGACATGCCTTTCAGGCATGAGAAAACCCTTTTATTGCCTAAGCAACTATTTTACTCTCTTAACAGAAGATCACAAATTAGGCCATGCTCTGTTCACTCCTAAACTCACACTAGTGTGTAAATGTGTAATATACATATTTAATAGTGCATGCACACATATGCACACATGAGAGAGAGGCAGAAAAGCACTCCCAATGGGTCTTGTCATGCCATAATCCCCTTTCCCTAGCCCTGGTAGCCCCTTATGATCCCAGGTGGGCACAGCGGAGTATTTTCAGGCTAATATGGGGATCCGAATCTGTAGCTGACATATAGCTTCCAGACTTGCAGGACACTTGAATTATCACTGTGCCACAACAGATTGGCCTGAGATATTTTGATGTAGGCTGAAGGTTAATTTAACTTCAGACACATCAGATATATTGGGTTGTTGAAAAAGTCATGACACATTGTCTGTGTAAAAATGCATCATGATTTTTCCAATAACCCAATACTTACCTTTGTTTAACCCTTTTCTTATTTGTCACCTGTGTAAATTTTGTGCTGATGTACAGAACATTTTCAATACTTTTTGCACTATAATAAAATTATGTATGTATGCATACATATGTATGCACACAAATATATTTCAAATCACAGCAAAATATCTCCAGGGTTTGGTCATGGTGTGGTGACTAAGGCAGCTGGTTTCCATATGACCGACTGTATGGTTCCAGTCCCAGACCTGTGACTTGAAAAACACACTGGGCATCTGTGTTTGTGTGCCCACAATTTTGAAAGAAGAAATGAAGAAGGGATTGCAGTGTGACCATTCCCCATGGTGGAGGGCCGGGGATGGCTACTTCCTCAATTCCTCTCTCTTTCTCTGTATTTGTCTCTCTGTGGCAAACATACATACATACCCTCTAACAAAATTTAAAAATAAGTAAATAAATAACATCTCCAGATGTTTTAAAACGGAGACAAAAACAAGATAATGTGGAAAGAGATTTGTTTAGGAAAGCTGGAAAAACTCACAAAAAAGGTGATATTTTTCTACATCTTGACACAAGAGTAATGATTGACTAGAAAGATAAGAAAAAAAATGATACACCTTTCCCCCAACAAAATTGCAAAAGGAAAAGCAGAAGCAAGATTATGAGAGAACACAAAGTGCTTAGGGAAAGGTGCCAAATGTGTTATGGCTGTCACAGCAAGCTCACTGGTGATTATTTACTTCAGTAAGAGTTTTAATAACTTCTGCATATTTGCGAGAGAGCAATTTGAAAATCACCATGTCTTTAATATATCAAATACATTAAAATCTTAATCTTAGCAGATAAATAAACGTGAACACTTAGAGCACAAATGGCAATCCATTAAATTTCTTTTACTTGATTTATTGTAATACAGCCTACTTACTGAGTTGAAGATTATGTACAAATTACTACAATTATGCCCAAACTATGCTCAAGTAAGAAACTGGAGGGTAATGGTTGTTTATTGCATACCATCAATATCAGTTTTTTGCTTATGCCAGAGTATGTTATCATAATGTGAAAGTAAAAGCTTCTTCTACTCTGCATTTCCATTTAATTTTTACATTCCGACAATTACACCATAGCAATAATAATAATAATAACTACCAAGATGTGACTATCATAAGGAATTGTTCAATAGTCACGGCTCATATTGCAGTGGGAATCTGGTCCTCCTCCTCTTAGATCATAACAAATAAAATGGAGCTTTATAATCTAGAAGAGAAAACAAAATTTAGCTATCCCAAATGAGAAGATCCTTTTTAAAAAAAGAGAGATGGTTAAAAATTCAAAATGTGTAAATGCCTTGGTGTAAACAATTGGAGCTATCTTCACAATACTTTCCAGAGCTAAGCATGGGCAGGTTTCTCACTCTGTCTCTCTGTCTCTCTCTTTCACATACACACACACACACACACACACACACACACACATACACAAACATTAATGTGAGAAAGTGACAAATGTAGTAACTTTTAGTGAAATTCTGTGTGGTTGAACAGTGAGTCAATGTTTGATTGGGGAAGTATATTACCCCCACATTTACAGGAGAGTATGATAATGCTTATAGCAATTAACTTGCAAAAAGAGTATTTTATTGAATCAATTTTAATACATTTTGAAAGCCCATATCCTAGGAGAGCCAGGAGAGGTTTTGCAGTGTCCTATTTGGCATTTGCTGGGCATCTACTGAGGTACAATGTGTCTTTTGCACAGGCAGGAGAGAGGAGAGAAAATCAGGTTCCTATCCCATCCAAGAGATTCCAGGATGATAATCACAGCATTGAGAAGGTAGAGGGCGTAAACTTCATATAAATCTAGGCTTTAATTAGTTAATTAATTTTTAAATCCCTTTTTTATTATAAAAGAAAAAAATGGAAAGCAAAGAAAACCAAGGCTGTATGACTGTATACATGTTGTACATGCAGCTTCAGATCCTGATTAGTTCACTAACCATAAGAGTCCTCAGGTTCCTGAAGTCTGTTCTGCTTATGCTGTAATTTCCTCAGTTTGCAATGCAGCTGGCATTCTTCATGGGTCCTTATGTCCAACTATATTCTTAACAATAAGAAAGGGGACAAATCAAAGGTTGTATCTGTGCAGTGTTGCTGGGAGAGTGACCATTTTGCTCTGGTTAATACAGAGAGCCCATGGCCTTTGGTATGATTTTTATACTGCTTTATCAGGTGGTTCACATAATCCATAAGCCTTGAGCATTGAGGCCAGCAGGTGACATAGTGGTTAAGGGCACTAATTCCCACCTGGCCTACCGCAGTTTGAGTCCCGAACCTGGAGGCTTGCTTTCTCACTTTCTCTCTCTCTGTCCTTCTCTGGTCAAATTAAAATAAATAAGGAAACAAATAAATAAATATTAATTAAAGTAATTCTTTTTAAAAAAATGAAAATTAAACACTGATAGTTGCAAAAACTTTGATTAGGTTAGGGTGATTTAGGATGATCAAAAACTAAGCTTGTCTCTTAATCCCCTAGAATAGCGATTGACCAAAATTTTCTGTAAAAGTTCAGCTAGATGGTGAAAATTTTTGGATTTGCCAAAATTGAGGTTGGCATATAGTTAATTATGAATTAAAAATGAAAGCACATTTCCACATATTTTTACTGATGACATTCAAAAAATGATAGTTTTGTTGTAGTTGTGTTTGTTTTTGTTTTTAACTACAGGTCTACTAATGAGAATTACCTTGGGATTTCTTGTGGTTCAGTTAGTGGTATTTATCATCATGGTAGGAGTGTGGACTCCTCCTCCCCAAAGCTTACCCTTGCTTCTCTGAAATGCAGGGATTTTCCCTCCTAGAAATGAATGGAAAGTATTGTGCACATCACCCTTTTGGCACTTGTGTACACCTTTATTGTGTTGAAAAACTCTGATGAGAACCAGGATAAAGGGACAGGCTCTGGGGTGAGATTCCCTAGACTTGAATTGTAGCTGAACTGCTCATTGACTGTGTGGTCTTCAGTTTTTATTTGACTTATCTAGAAGCTTTGGTTTCGCCATCTATGAAATAAGTAATAATACCTTTCAATACGGTTTAAAGAGGGAGTGACTTGATTCATGCAAAAGTTTAGAACAGTGCATGAAATATGGGAAAGTATTAGATATAAATATTTTTTTCTTTAAAAATGTTAAACCATTTTGAGCTTGCAGGCTGTACAAAAGCAGGCTGTGGGCCACGGTTTGCTCATTCTTGCCCTCAGGTTGACACTGAGTGCTGGTTCACCCATGCCTCTCAGCTCAGCTCTGAGGCACTCATTCTTCTGCCCAAGGCAGAACTGTTGGCCATCGCTAAGCACCTATTTGGGAACCAGGAATTGTCTTCTTTGAAGGAAGTATTTTATGCAGGTCACATCTCTTCCCCAGGATAGCCTGCTTCCAATGACTAAATAGGGTGTGTTGATCCAGTCCTCCCAAGCAGGACAACAAAGGTCCATTCCTGTGCCTGAGCTCCTCATAGAGCTCTTTGAGGTCTGTGTTGTAATGTGTTGCTGAACC
>NW_006160032.1:2259970-2282638 GCF_000334495.1 Tupaia belangeri chinensis
CGCTTCTCCGGTGCCCTGCCCTGTTTCTCCCACCTTTCACAGACAGGTCTTATTCCTGAGACCTCGCCTCAGGACTTTGGTCACACTCCTTCAGATCCTATGTTAGATTATTTGTATCCCCCACCCCCAGAACTGGTGATTTTATATATATATTTATTTTTATATGTTTGTGCTTCTCATCCTTAAGCTGCTCACATTATCCTTTGCCAGCCATACATGGCTTGTAGGCTTTTTACAATGTAGTCCGTGGAAAGCATTTTTAAATGCAAAGTAAAACTGGGGCATTGCATTAGTCTCATATGATGCTCATGTTCTAATAGGATTCATTGGTTCTCCCAGAAATAAATTTGAGTAAAATATCAAATATGAAAAATATTTAAGGACCAATTTGTATTGATACTATGCATAATAAAAGAATCTTCCAAATTACAAAAGTACTTTCTCTATATTGCAGCTGTTTTATTTAAATCTCTGCCCACCACCATCCAATATTTCCATTTCCAAGTCAGAGAGAAAGCTCAATTGAGGGGAATATTTGCAGTCTGGCTTATACAAAAACAAATGTGAGCTACAAAGTTGTGCTTCCTTTAGTTTAATGCTGTATTACTGCTACTGATTTGGTGAATAAAGTAGAATATAGAGGGTATTGTGATAGATTATAATTATAAAAAGATGCAAACGAGTCAGGTTTATGACCTTAGATGAATGTAATGAAATGCTACCATATAGAAGCACTTCCAGACTGCCATGAATCCGGTTAGCTAACGGAAGACATAAAAAGAAAACAATTTCTATGAGAGTGTGTTTTCTTTAGGGTTAAATGAGATTTCCTTTTGCAACATGAAATGGATAGCTTTAGATCAACTAAAGAAATATTTCTTCATTGTAATAAACCGTGAGTAGATGAAACTTTTTACTTCCAGACATTGATAGAGGCCAATACAATAATTAGATTCAAACGAGGTTAAAGAAATGCATGACTAATGAGTCCAAATTAGTCTGAAAATTAAGCTTGACATCTTAATGCCATCTATATATTTTTGGTCTATGTCATGGCGTTAACTCCTCAAGAATCCTGCCTCATTTGGAGATGATCGTTGAAGAGGACTGCCTCAGCATTTCTTGGATATAGTGTAGAAATTCAGTCTTCTGGAAGGAAGGTTAATTCTCATTTTGTATCACTGAAATGGTCATTTTTCTCACACTGAGCATAGCTGTCCAAATCTCTAGGATTTTTTCAGGCAGGCCGGATATTGAGTTTTTACTTCAGTAACGACCACATCAGCCTCAAGCTTTTTAATGAACACAATCTTACCCACTCAACAACATTAGCATCGCCTGGAAACTTGTTAGAAATGCACATTCCTAGGACCTGCCCAATACTTACAAATCAGAAACTCAGGAGATAAGAACCAATCATCTCAGGTTTGACAAGTACCACAGGTGATTACGAGGTCCACTAAAGGTAAGAACCACTAATAAAAAGAAAAATGAGAGGACATGAAACAAAAAGAGATAAAACCAAATTGCTGCCACAGAAAGGATGTTGCTTAATATGGTAACAAGAGAAACTCAGAGCTTGAAAGTTGTGCACATCAGGAAATCATTTTTATATTTGGCTCTATTGAGAAATTATTTTCTCCTTTAAAAAAATAGGCTTGGAGAAATTGTCCACATGGTTACCAATGATGTCTGAACCAATCAGAGTCCTTGTGACTGGAACAACTGGTCAGATTGCTTCACCACTATACAGCATTGGGAATGGATTTGTCTTTCGTAAAGACCAGCCTGTAATTCTCGTGCTGTTGGATATCACCCCCATGATGGGTGTCCTGGATGGTACTGGCATGGAAATACAAGGTTGAGTCCTCTACCTCTTGAAAGATTTCATTGTGATAGATAAGGAAAGTGTTGTCATCAAAGACTTGGATGTGGCCATTCTTGTGGGCTCCATGCCAAGAAGGGAAGGCATGGAAAAGAAAGATTAGCTGAAAACAAATGTGAAAATCTTCAAATGCCAGGGAGCAGCCTTGGAGGAATATGCCAGGAAGCCAGTTAAGGTTATTGTTGTGGGAAACCAACCAATACCGGCTGCCTGACTGCCACCAAGTCAGCCCCACCCCCCACACCCCAGGAGAACTTATTACTTGACTTGTTTAGATCACAACTGAGTTAAAGCTCAAATTGCTCTTAAACTTTGTGTGACTGCTGATGATGCGAAAAGGGTCATTACGTGGGGAAACCATGCCGTGACTCAGTATCCAGATGTCAACGATGCCAAGATGAAACTGCAAGAAAAAGGTAGAGTTTGTGAAGTTCTGAAAGGTGATAGCCAGCTCAAAGGAGAATGCATCATAGCTGTGCAAGAGCACGGTGCTGATGTCACCAAGCCTCGGAAGCTATCCAGTGCGATGTCTGCTGCAAAAGCCAAGTCTGACCATGTCAGAGACGTCGGGTGTAGAACTCCAGAGGGAAAGTGTGTGTCCATGGGTGTCATTTCTGATGACAGCTCCCATGGTCTTCCTGATGACCTGCTCTTCTCGTTCCCTGTTATAATCAAGAATAAGACCCTAAAGTTTGTTGAAGGTCTCACTATTAATGGTAGTGTCTCAAGTGAGAAGATGAATTTTACTGCAAAAGAGTTGGCAGAAGAGGAAAAAAATAAAATGCTCTTGAATTTCTTTCCTCTGCCTGACTGGAAAATCATTATGATGTTACCAAATGCGCCAAAGCTAAAGAATCTAAATGTCTTTGATCCTAGTAGAAAATAAAAATGCTATATTTAAATTACTTATAAAAAACAATACATTTTAAAGATACTACACTTCATGGTACAGATCTGTGGCTAACAGTTTATCATCATTATGCTGCTAGCGTTATATTCTAAATAAAAGTATATATTGAAATGAGAAAAGAAAATAATAGGCTTAGGATGGCCTGATAAAGGAAGTCAGATTCTACATGGCAGACCTAGGTCCAAGTTCTGGCCTTCTGGCTTAAAAAACACACTTGGTTGCAGGCCCAAGATCCACTCAGACTAGACAATTGGAGGAGGAAAGATTATAACTCGACCAAGCCCGGATGGGTGTGCACTCTCTCATTCTGTCTCTCATGCATATGCACAAGCTCTCGGGCATTAAATACCATTTTTTAAAAAGTACAGTTGTCTAAAAAATAACTCTCTCCTTTTAGGGAACAAGAGACAGAGCAACGTAGTAAGTCAAAGAATCCACTCTTAAGTAGAAGTTAGAGTGAAAAAGAAAGAAAAAGAAAGAGGAATACAGCAGCTAAATTAAAAAAGAGAAAATAACCTGGTTCCAGGCAGTTGACTTCCTGAGATTTTAGAGCCCAGGTAGACTCAATAATTGAAGGTTGAACAATAAGTAAAGATACAGTCACTGAAAAGCCTCCACAATTGATAGTAAAGTTCTGATTTAAAGTAAAAAAATACCTCCTTATAAATCTCAGGGTATACGGGATCAAATTTGGAGCATTGTCACATTAACATATATCCTTAATACTTTTATTTTGATTTTTTTTTAAAGAGCTTTTTGCTATAGGGCATGTGCACTCGCCAGAAAGACAGAGAGAGACAGAGAGACAGAAAGTGCCATGCTGCAGTCCCTTCTCTTCCATTATCCTCTTGGGATCTTGGGCAGTCATGTACACATGCCCAGCATGAGTTCTGAATCACTGGGTGCAGTACTTGAACCACAGGTAACTACGTGGAAGTCCAGTGATTCAACCATTATGCCATTTGCTAGTTCCTAGGAAAACATAATTGAAATCTAATTTTTCTCTTCCACTCTAGAAGTTTCAGACCTTTGCTCTCCCAAATTTCTTCTAATGCCTAGCTCTCAGAGTTTTCTTCTTGGTCCTCCATTCTTTGATATGAGAGGATTTAAAAATCTTGTGGAGGGGGCTGGCAGGTGACATGGTGGTTAAGATGCTGGACTCCCACATGCCTGACTATGGTCTGAGTCCAGGATCTGGTGGCTTGCTTTCTCACTTTCCCTTGCTCTCTCTCCTTCTCCCTCTCTGATCAAAATGGAAAAGTAATAAGAATAAATAAAGTTAAATAAAATAATTTTAAAATATTATAGAAAAATGAGATTGAATGACAAATTAATTTTGGTTCAAAAAACCACTTGAAATCCATACATAGCTTTTTCAAAATACACATTTTCCATGAACTCTTGAAGACCAGACTCATAGATTAACTTTACCATGATCCAAAAACAAAGAATGCTTCCTTTAAGAAAGAAGGGGCCAGCAGGTGATGTGGTGGTTAAGGTGCTAGACTCTCACATGTCAGACAATGTTTCTAGTCCCAGACCTTGGAAATAACCATGCTGGATAAGAGTGTTTGTGCCCCAAACCCCCGGAGGATAATAGAGGAGAAGGGATTGCAGCATGGCCACTCTCACCTTCCTTCTCAATGTCTCTCTCTCTTTCCTGTGAGCTCTCGCACCCTGTGGCAAAAACCCTAAGAAAGAAAGAGAAAGAAAGTGTAGACTAGCAATCACAGTATTCTTTTTAGGAAAGCAGAGTAAGGAAGGGGAAAAAAAAAAAAGCATTCCCCCCCTTTAAATGTTTTTATTCCCCTCTTCAAGGAGTTACCTTCTTTGACACTCAAAGAAAAGGGGCTAAATAAACTCTCCTCTTCTGGTCATTTTCTGACCCATTCACTGTCAAGAATTTCACCCGATCTTTTGTGAGTATTGGCTGTAAATTCATTCCAGAACAAAACTAAGTTTTCCTCGTATCTTGTTCTGAGTATAAATGAGGATTTTTTTTTTAATTTTATTAACACGATGTTGATATTATTCCAGGTGATGATCAGGCATTTCCATCTTTTTTTCAAAAATAACTATTTTTAAACTTTATTGAGTATTATTATTTTAACATTTCCAGACACACACACACACACACACACACACACACACACACACACACACACACACACACAGGGGGTGCGGGGAGGTTGGGAAGTGAGAAAGCAAGTCTTCAAGTTCGAGACTTGAACCACAGTCAGCTATGTGAGAGTCCAATGCCCTTAACCACATGTCACCTGCTGGCTCCCAATACTATTATAGTATTGTTATTGGTAAATATCTAATCCTGATGAACCTCAATTAACAACAGCAATAAAAAGCCATGGGTCCAAAGTGGGAATTCAGTGGTGTTCTTATAAAAGGAGTGCATCTAAATCTGCTAGAGTATAATACAAAAAAGTGGAAAATAAGCCAATTCACTAAGATTTTTCTCAAGAGTATCTGATGTTGATTTCTTTTTCCCCTCACCAAATTAACAGTGCTTTTGGAAATTGCTATGGTATACTAAATCTGGAAATATTCTTAATTTAGACAGAAATAATTAGTGACTTATGATATATATTTAAAACTCAGGACTGAGTTTTTCACAATAACATGTAACTTGCATAACGTGTAACTATCCTGTCTAATTTTGTCAACATCCATATGAACTAGTTTATAGTCTTTTTTTTTTTTTTTTGAGAGTGTTTTTGCTATAGGAGGCGTGTACTCGCCAGGAAGACAGAGAGAGACAGAGAGATAGAAAATGAGAAATCACCCTCCCAGGGGAGATGGCCATGCCGCAATCCCTTCTCTTCCATTCTCCTCTCGATCTTGGGCATGCACACACACACACACACACACACGCCCAGCATGAGTTTAAGCCACTGGGTCTAGGACTAGTTTAAACCACAGTCAGCTACATGGGAGTTCAGAGACATAGCGATTATGCTAACTGCTGGTCCCTAGGCTTCTGATTTTACAGATTCACCGATTCATTTCATAAGCTCTTACCGAGTGCCACCCCCAGGCACTGACCTGTGTAGGGAGGCACATAAAATAAAACAAACCACAATTTTTGCCCTCATGTTTCTTAGCTTTTGGTGGAAACTAGGGCTCAGAGAAATTAAGTAAAATGTCCATAGTCATATACTTCCTGTTTTAAAAATAAGTCTGTGTGACATCACAAGTTATGTTTTTAACCATAATTATTATATTCAGGATTCTAAAAGCCAATATATATCTGATTTATCCTACCTTCTTGATCACAGAATATGTATTTCTATTGCTCATCAAAATGAGAAAATAAACACCCATTTCTATACTTTCCTACATAAAATCATCTGTGGATTACTTTGACTTTGAACAGCCCAAATAGAACTAGGTATAAAGAGGTAGCACCGAGAAGCAGAAAAGTTATCATTTAAATGCTAGAACAGAAATATATGAGGAGTAAGTAGCTTTAAAGACTACTAGTGTGGCTTAAGATTAAAAAAGAAAGAGAGAGAAAGTAATATAGTAAATAGATAACCAAATTGTATGCTTTATAGCAATATAATATCACTTCTTTGGGAAAAATGTAACATTATATAAATAGTTCATAGTATCTAGTTGTTTTCAGACATTCATGAATATATTAACATTCAGGAAAGAGCTTATGAAACTACATAAAACGTTGTATTTTTTCCCTTCTTATGAGCCACCTATTATCTTAAATGTCTTTTAAGATGAAGAATCAGTTAAATATGATGTTGTGCTTATTCTTATGTCTAATTCCAAAGCAAACATTACATATAACAAGCATTCCGGTGATAAATTCTTAGTTGAAAGAGCATTCTTTTGGCATTATGCAAGTTGTTTATAATCTTCAATTCAATGAACATGCTGGGTTGCACTATTTCATGTAAAGAGAATAATAGATTATAAGCTTAACTATTACCATTTCATATTTTATGGTCTCCCCAGCATACTCAGAGGTTCATTTTTCAGCATGACCTCCAGTGAGCACACATAAGTAAACAGAATCTTAAATTTGCTTAGAAAATAAGAGCAAAAATGTTTTGTATTAAATATTATTCAGTCAAAATGGTTAGAGATGGAAATGTGACAAGCTCTCAAGTGAACATGTAGAAGCATTGTGGAATTACTATTATCTCTAACCCATCTTATTGAGCTCACAGTGTATAAACTGTGTCTGAACATGTTTAGTTATTTACAGGTGACAACAACTCATCCTTGATTAACAACTGGGGAATAAAACCACATTTACTCAGATTCAACTTTTAAAAGAATAGTGTTCAAGCCAACTATTAAAAAGGGGAAAAGCATGTATGCTTTGTTTTTATTAGAAGAGCATATATCTTCTATTTAGCAGGTATGTATTCTCTATGTCTACACAGTATAACATATACAAGTGAAAGGTGGAAATAAAAATCTGGTTAGTTATGCAGTTATTATATAGACAAAGTAGAAAAATGTTAGACTAGATTTTGTCACTTTCTTACAGATATTCTGGTACTGTGTGGATCAGCTTTGGTGAATCAAAAGCTAGCTATTAAAAAGGAAAATGATGGTGGCCAGCAGGTGGCATAGTGATTAAAGCACTGAACTTCAAGTGGCTGATAACAGTTTGAGTCCCAGACCAGGTGACTTAAAACTCACACTGGGCATGTGTGTGTGCGTGCCCAAAATCCTGAGAGAAGAGTGGAGGAGAAGGGATTGTAGTGTGGTCATCCCCCCTAGGGAACTGGTGATTTCTTGCTTTCTGTCTCTGTCTTTCCAGTGAGTGCATGTGCACCATAGCAAAAATCTATCAAAGAAAAGGAAAATGATTAATATCAACTTGTACTTTCAGTCATATAAAATAACCTATTTGTCTGGGTTTCCCAGAGAAACAGAACCAACTATATAAAATATACACATACACACACACACACACACACACACACACACACATATATATATACATATATAATGTATATATGTGTATATATATATACACACACACACACACACAGTCTTTTGTAGGACTTCCCTGCCTCATGATCATGTGCAATAATACCTATAATAAAACTCTTCACAAATATATGTGTATGTGTCCATTTATTGACTTTCTTATATAAAATTATCTGTGGATTATGATTATATTTTAATGTATAGATAGACAGAGATACAGATATATGATGAGTTTTATTACAGGAATTATTTTACATGACTCTAAGGTAGAGAAGCCCCACAACAGACTGTCTACAAGCAGGAGAAACAGCTGAGAGACTCAGATGCAGGGAAGCTGGTACAGTTACAGTTCAAGGCCTGAAAGGAACCATCTAGATGCTGCAGGCGCAAGTCCCCTTGGGTGGCAGTTGTTATGAATCCAGAGTCCAAAGGTTAAAGAACTTGGAGTCTGTATGCTTAGAGGAGAATAAAGATCAAGAGCTGGCAGTGACAAATACAGCCAAAGGGCTGAGTCAAGGAGCAGAGATAGAACAGGCAAATGCGTAGGAGTGGGACACATATGCTGGAAGGAAAAGAAGTGAGAGGAAGCAGAATGCCCACTCCCTCTCTTTGTCTCTCCTATACCCCTAGTCAAAATGGATGGTGTTGGCTCACAATGAAGCCACATCTTCCTCTTCTAGCCTACTGAGCCACATGTCAGTGCGTCTCCATGTCTGCTAATTCAGTCATTGTTATTTTTATTTATTTGTCATTCTGGTCATGTGCCTAATTTTTTGTTTCTTGTAGGTTTTTTGTTTTTGTACTCTTACAATACCCAGAAACAATGTTCTACTAGTCATCTAGGTATCCTTCAATCCATCAAGTTGACAACCAAAATGAACCATTATAGTAACTAATACTAAATTAGTTACTATAATTAGTTCTCTCTTTCTTTTGCATAGTAAAAAGATAAAATCAGTCAAAGTATATAAAATACCTTTTCAGATACTAAGCAACAGATAGTACATTATTATGACATCTGAAAATAAATGATAGCAGTTAACATCATGATTGTTCTAGCTTTAAGCCAGACATCACCTTCCCAATAGAACATAACATAAAGTAGCAGTCAAAATTAACTCCAGTGGTCTTCCAAAACTGAAAATGTAGAATCTACTAGAATTTGCAGGACAAGGTGTCAGAGAGAAGAAATCTATTCAAAGAAAAAATTCCTGAAATCTACATGGGAAACCCCTTGAGTCTTTGGCTGAATACAAAGATGCACAGTGGACAGAGAACACACTATGCAGCTGGGAAAGAAAAATTACTGTGATAAGAGAATTGCCATAGAGCTGCGAGTTGAACAACTTCAAGAGCCTACATGGGGCTGACCAGTTAAAATGCAGAAAGTTCATAGAACACCTTATGCATTTAGTAGATACCCAGGGCAACAATATACGTCTTTGGAGTAGCACTAATTTAGCATTAGAGTAAAGCTAATTTAGACCCATTCTAACAAATATAAAATATGTCTCAAAAATACCAAGCTTATGCTTAAGCAAGTTAACAACCTGACAGAACAAAACTCAAACTTTCATTAAAGAATGTAAAAAAAGTCAATCAGTAAGATACCCACCAGTAAAACATTACAAGAAGCAAAAAATTAGACACCTGACCAGACTTAAATATAACAATGACTGAATTAGCAGACAAGGATGTAAAAACAGTTGCTACCTATGTGTTCAAGGATTTAAAGAAAATTATAAATGTAATGGGAGGGAAACAAATGAGGGATTTTAATAGAGAAATAGAAACTGGAGAATAGAACTAGTAATTACAAGTCTTCACCCTAGGGAAATTATAGGTCCAGATAACTTCTTTAGTAATTTCATGAAATAATTAAAAAAATAATAATGATGCCAATCCAACACAAACACATCCATAGAATAGAGGACTATAGAGATATAATCAACATTATAAAGGTAACATATAAGCTAGTACCAACAAAGACAGTATTGCAAAAAAATAATTAAATTAGAGACTAATATTTTTTGTAAACACAAATTCTTTAACAAAATTCTAGCAAATAAAGCTGTTATATTGCAGTTCTGTGGGTCACATAGCCAACATAGATTTCACTGGGCTAAAATCAAGGCATTAGCAGTACTGAACTTACTTTTTGAGGTTTTGGGGAGATGATTCCTAGTCTTCTACAGTTTCTCGAGGTTGCCTGCATTCTTTAAATGATGGCTCCCTTTCTCCATTTTCAAAACCAGCAATACTGCTTCTCTCTGACCCTACTTCCATTTTTCTCTCTCTCTCTCTTTCTGTGGCTAACAGATTATCCACTTTACATGTGATTACATTGAGCCTGTCAAGCTAATTCAAGATAATCTCTCCATCTTCCCTTGAACATGTGCATATTTGGATTCAGCTAGATTTGGGGTTACAATTAGAAATCAACAAATTCTTGCCTGAACAGCTCTTTTCTCTTCTACCCCTATTTTTAATTATATCTGCAAAAATCCCTTTTGTCATGTAATGTAGCATACTCACAAGTTATGTGTTGGGGTGTGGACATCTTTAAGGAGTCATGTTTCTGAGTAACTATGGCTGTCTTCAAATTTACTCAAAAGAGGGACCAGCAGTTGGTATATTGGCTATGTCACTGTACTCCCATGTAGTTGACCACTGTTTGAGTGCCAGACCCGGTGGCTTAAACTCACACTGGATGCATGTGTGTGTGTGTGTGTGTGTGTGTGTGCCCAAGATTCCAAGAGGAGAATGGGGGAAAAGGGATTACGGCATGGCCATTCCTCCTGGGGGTAATTTCTCACTTTCTGGATATATATATATTTAATACATTTCTATATATTTATAATACAGGTATTTATAAGGCATTTATATATTTATAAGGCATGTTATTTTAAGGCATATATATGTATATGGCATGTAGAAGTATTTCTAGCAGCTTTATTAAAAAAAATTTTTTTAAAGACATTTTTGCTATGAGGTGCATGTGCTCACTGGAAAGACAGACAGAAAACAAGAAATCACCCCCCCCACACACACACACAGGGGGGGATGGCTATGCCACAATCCCTTCTCCTCCAGTCTCTTCTTGGGATTTTGGCCACATATACATGTGACCAGCATGAGTTTTAAGCCAACAGGTCCAGGACTCAAACCACGGTTGGCTACGTGGGAGTCCAGTGACATAACCATTATGCCAACTGCTGGTTTCTCTAGCAATTCAATTTATATTAACTGAATAGTAGAAACAGTCCAACTTCCTCCAAGAGGGTAATGGATAAACAAATTGTGTATATTTCAATCTAATATAATAACACCCAGCATTAAAAAAAAATTGATACATGCAGCAATATATATGACTCTCAAAAGCAAGTCGAAAGAAAAAAAGAAGCAGCAAAATAATGCATACTGTATCATTTCTATTTATGGGAATTTCTAGGAGAGGCACTAGAAATCATAGCAGTGGTTGGCTCTAAAGGGAGCATGGGTAGAACATGAGAAGTAGGAGAGCTCTTCCTGGAGTAGGAGAAGTATTCTGTACCATGATAAATGAAGGTGTTACATAAATGCATGTACTTATCAAAACTCAAGGAGTTAGACACTTTAGATCTGTGATTTTCACTGAATGTAGGGTATACATTAATTATAAACTAAAAAAAAACTCATGTTCAAAATATTTTAGATTTACTTTTATATAAACAAACAAAAATGATTTCTCTCAACTTGATTTCTACATTGCATGTGATGTATGCAAAATGGTTTAGATGCATATAAGCTCATGCTTGTGATTTTGTCATTTTTATAGAGTGAAAATAAATTTCAAAAAAATTAGATGTAAGGTTTTTCTTGTTACCAAAAAAAATCTATTCCCAGCCATATCTTTGATATAACTGTTTTTCATATCTCCATTTGAGGGTATTCATATAATTGTCAATGCTATCCCTGGCTTGATTTAAAGACTATTATGTACTCTTACACATGATATTTAATGGCTGTCTTCTTTTAACCACTGTGCTAAAATGTGATTTTTTTTTAAGAAAATCTCGAGATATTTTAAAGAAATTTTATAAAATGTAAATGGTAATTAAATTTGGAAAAATTAGGATGCCAGTAGCTTTAACTTGTCATCAGCATGCACTTAATGTATTTTTTGGTACCAATAATTTGTGCATATCAAGCAATTTTTCCCACCATTCTCAAGAGAAAGAAAATTTAATAAATCAAGATTATAAACAAAAAGCTTATTTAAATTATACTTTTATTGTTGACCTTTTATTGTCCCTATGAATAGCATTTGTAAAATAAATTAGACATTAGAGAAGACAGAAGGTGGAGTGGTGGTTAAAGCACTAGATTCTCACATGGCCAAGTGTGGTTTAAGTCCTGACCTGGCGGCTTGAAAAATCATACCGAGCACATATGTGTAAATGGCCAAACTCCCAGGAGGAGGATGGAGAAGAAGGGATTGCAGCATGGCCATCTCCCCAGGAAGGTGATTTTTCATTTTCTTTCTAACTGTCTTTCTCTCTCTCCAGCAATGTACCCTGTGGGGGGAAAAAGAAGAAATTAGCATTAAAGATAAAAACAACTAAACACTACCTCAATAACAAAATGTAAAGCCTCTGCATTTTAAATTAACTAATATGGATATAAAATAAACAAGTAATAAAAATATAATCATATATACACAAATTGAAAGCAAATTGTGACATGATACAATACCAAAATTTTCTGTGTTTTAAGATCTATTACTAAGGAGAGTAATTATAGCTAACATTAATAACTATTATTTGATAGGCACTACCATGTTATCTTATGTCATTATATTAATATTTCACATGACACGTATCTATTGCACAGTAGATATTGTCCTCACTTTATAGATAAAAATCTGAACATTAAAAATGATAAATCTGGCTGGAAGCTGGCATGATAGCTAAAGATGCTGGACTCTCATATGGACGACTATGGTTCGAGTCTTGGACCTGACAGCTTGCTTTCTCACTTTCCATTTCTCTCTCTCGTTATGTCCCTCTCTGGTCAAATTAAATAAATGAATACATATATACATACATAAAGTTAAATAAAAAATTCTTAAAAAAATGACAAGCAACTTACTCAAGACTACTTAACTCTTAAGTGAAGGAGTTGAATGTTTAACAGAAACTCACTTGGTTTCAAATCCCTTTCTCCTCAATCTATCTTTCTTCCCCCCATCTCTCTCTCTCTCACACACACACACACAGTTATTTAATATAGAACATTATTTGATATGTAATAGAAAGATTACTTACTTAAGTCTTTAGACCACTATACATACAAGAGAAAGAAAAGTTACAGTATTCAACTGGGAACTGATTTACTCTTAAGGCATATTTTGGAACAGTACCTAAACTAGCAACAAAATACATTTTTCTTAACTACTTCCGTGGTGTATTTTTGAATAAGACCAAAGTGACATTTGAAAAGGAAAGATGGTTAGGCAAAGATAGAGAAATTTGTGTTATAATCTGAATTCTGCTACTTCCTTCACCAAAGACCTTGAAAAAGTCATTTCACTTGTGTGAACTTTAGTATCTCTGGTCTATATGATGTTCAAAATTATAGAATATTGTAATCACAAAGATGCTGTTCTTCAAAACAGTTACTGAGTGCCTACTGAGGACACTGGTTTGTAATTATTAATTAATATTCTAAAAGAAAAAGAAAAATTGCACTGGACCAGTTTAAAAGACAAGGAATACTTTATTGATGACTGTTGCAATAGGATATAGACTAAACACAGATCCACTTAAACAAAAGGGTAGATTTTTAAACTCTGGGGTGAATTAATGAGAAAGTGTTGGAGGGCGTTAAGAGAGGTCAGTCAAAGTGTTCAGGCCATCTGTGCTCAGTAGTTTGTGCTTATGAAAGTTGAGCTTCTATCTTCCCACAGACACTGAGAGATGTGGGCCCTATCCTTCTTAATGATTATATTTCAAAGGGATGGCTCTCAGGTTTTTGGAAAAAACATTTTCAGTTGTAGCATATTTATTTATCAAAGGAACAAAGAAAGACTTCACTAATATATGTTTTCTAAAGAAAGTGCTATCAAAAAAGTGTAATCAAGGGTGCGCAGACAAGAAGATGCCTATCTAAAGTTTGTCAAGCTGAAAGCAATCTTGATCAATGTCGAGAATTTTAATTGTCCATAACTTTTTAAGATAAGACTTTGGTTTATTTGATTATAAAATAAAGCATTTAGAGAAGGAATTGGCAACATTCTTTATTATATTTACTTCATATCTATTTATATCATAATTATTTTTTCTTAACTTTTATATACTATTTTTTTAATACTTTCTTCTTAGTGCTGACCAGAGTGGCCTCTCCACATATGTGTGATGATTAGACAGACTAAGTAATTGATTTAAAATTTTAGAATAAAATAATTTTTAAAATGAATGAATACCATTTGTTAGTGGAATTCATTGTTTATAACTGTAATGGCATGTATTAGTCTATTGTTCTGTTGCTAAACAGAGTTAATAAGACTGGGTAATTTGTAATGGATAGAGGTTTATTTGACTCATGATTCTGGTGGCCTTACAGATCTGCTGATTTACAACACAGCCAAGAGAAGGAGGCAGGTCAACAGCCACACACACACACACACACACACACACACACACACACACACCCTGAAATAAATAAATAAGCATTTCCAGCCCATGTTTTAGCAAACAAATACTATTCTGATTAAGAAGAAATTACTCTTCACTGACTTTCCTTACCTTTCAAATGCATCTCAGAAAACTCTCAAATATTTTTTTCTAAAGTTTCATTATTTAGCTGAATCTGCAAGATCTGGTAAAATTAATTTCATATTTGAGTTTTAATGAATATTCTGGTTATCTGATTTGAGATATGGTTAATCTAGTATCTTGACAATTTATTGTGTAGCAGGCACTACAGATTTGGGACATTGGATTTCAGGGATATGAGATTTAATAATTCCTCTAAAGACAGAAAATGATTTGCTTAAATACTCAGGCCTTTTGCTATTCACTCCTTTACTGTCCATTGGAAAATTCTGTTGTGATAACAGTTCTTCTCAGGCCTTATGTATTATAACTAGAAATTTATTTAATTATTTTTGCTTCAATGTAAGGAAAGTTTGCATTATCATGAATCATTATCACTTTGTCTCCCTTTGATAAAGAGTACTCACTGGTTACCTTATGAAGACCTGCTATTTTAATTACACATATCTGAATGTCTGGTTTTGGGGTTTATGAGATACTCCAAATGATCAAATGAGTCTAAATATTTGTATTCATTATCTAATACGAATATTTACAACTTTTTCTGTTTTTTGAACCTTGTAAGTGAGAGGATGCTGACAAATAATATTCAGTAACAAGTTTCCTATGGAAGGATATTCATTACTGACTGACAGGGACACACGAAGGGGTACAGCTGAGGTTAGTCTTGAAGTATTCTGCCCTCAGCACGGTTCATGGCACTGGGTCTAGTTCTCAGATGAAGGAAGACATATCTTTTCCTTCCTGTCCTGCGCCTCACAGGGCCCACATACACTAGCTTACTATAAAGAATCCTAAACAAGAGACTGAGATCAGGCCTATTTGCTGAGGATTTTAAATTTTAACAGAACTGTTATTTTCAAAGAAAATTTTTTGTGGGATATAATCTTTTAAGTCTTTTACTTTTAAAACAAAGGGCATAAAATTTAACCCTTTAAAATATATGCCATTCATTTGTTAATTCCTAAAATCTTAACATTGATTTTTTTCCAGTGTCATTTTTTTATTCAGCTGTTAAACCTCTTGATCATCTGGGTTTATCTACAAGTACACAGAGTCTATTTCCCCTGAGTTATTGACAGTCATTTTGTGCAAAACAGAAGACACATCGTTTACCCAGACTTATTCATATTTCTTTAATTTACATTCTGGACAGTCTCAGAGTTAGGTGGAATGTCAGGAAATCTCTCCCTTTCTAATTTTTAAAAATTTTCCTCTTATTATCAGTTATCACTTTACCATGTGTCTGTGCCATGATCTGTAGATACATCAAGATCAAAGAGAACACTAATCCCAGAAAGTATGGCAGGGTGGTATTTCCACCATGGGCCAGGTGCACGTATGTTTTGATCTCAGCAGATTTATAAAACTGCTCTAATCTTGCCCACAATTCCCTTTCTTTATTCCTTTACCAAAGGCAAGAAGGCTTTATGTTGCTTTCTTTAAACCTGACTTTCAGTTCTTGAGAGCAAATCCTATTTCAAGAAAGTATGTCTGGAAAAAAATAAATAATGAACATTTCCAAACTGTAAGATTGTCATTATCAAATATCCCTATTGTGTCATCAATATTTTTTTTCTGCTGCGAGTGAATAAGAATATTAAGGTATTAAGGTTTTGTTTCTTTCTTTCTTTTTTTTTTTTTTTTTGCTGTGCAAATAACACTTAGTGAATTCTCATTTTTGTCCATTATGCTCTTTGCTAGAAGTAAACAGCTACCGGTAAAACTCTTCATTAACGTTACAGTTTAGAAGTCACAAATAGACAGTGTTACAGTTCAGTCTGGCAATGCGTCTTGCACCTCTGGCCAGCGGGCCCATGTATAAGCACAACTAAGGACACATGCTCTTGTGTCTACACGATTTAGCAGTTTGCCATTTTAGCTTGTCCTTTCATTGTTTCTTTTTTCTAGTTCCTTATTTTCTATTTCAGTGTCACAAATTCTTGAGTGAGAATTGTGTCACCATCGTGCTCTACCCTCCTCACTTTATCTTCTGCCTGTATTCAATATATAATGCTTACATTTGAAATTCAATAGCATTTATCATTTAATAATTCATGTCTAAATCAATGATTTTAGAAACAGACTTTCACTATATGAAAACAGAATGGCACACTTTATAAACCTGCTACCATTACCCTGAGCAAAAATTATGAAAATATGTATATTAGCTTAAATTATGTCACCATCTCCCATTTATATGTGTTTAAAATAATTCCTCTCTTGTTACAAAAAATGCCTCATTTGATTTTATACCTTGTCAAGGGATAATAAATCATCATAAATTAAATAAATAATGATAAAGTGATATTTCTTATAAAATATTGATAACTGAAATAAAGGCATTTTAGTAAAATAAGTCTGTCTTTTTGAAAGCATAAACTATTAAAAATATGAATAAGGAAATTACAGAACTTTATTAACTGTAAGTGCATCAATTTACTACTGGGTAGTACAGGGAGCCTGGACTCTAAGACCAAGAACCTGTTATAGACCCCAAAGGTGCATTTATCCCTATGTATTTCTACATTTTCAGGCAGGAATGTGTCTGCTACTGGTCCTTCGATCCTTCTCTGAATTTAAGTTTTCTTATCACACAAAGACAGCATTCTAATCCATGAATGTCTAAGTACCATCTATAGTTGATGGTATTTTGAGAAATTCCTCATGGAATACTTCTCTTTGAAAACTCTCTGCCTCGTGCTTATTAAGTTATATCACACCCAACAAGATTTTCTTGTGAATCTCCTAAGAAAACCCACTGAGATTCCAAATAGAGCAAACCACAGAATAACTGGAAAACTCAATTAATCAGCATTGTTTTCTTATTCTTCTTGAGCTCCAGTCAAAGGATAAAGAATTTAATAGCAATAACAATAGTAACAACAAAAGAATTATATCATAAGTGAATAAAATGTTTTCTACAATGTGACTAGGATCAGTCAAGATTAATTCTGATCTCTGGTGAACCAATTTCTAGCCCCGAGGCTGCTCATGAATCATGGGAAAAATAAATTAGGTTTTCTGCAATGTACTTTCTAAGGTACACATAGTCTAACACTTTTAAGAAATATTTCAACCCATGACTAGGAAGGAAGAAAAAGAAATTTTCATGACACTACTTAGACAGAAACATTTATTTTGTAAAACAATACTGCTGTTTAACTTTATACTCAAAGTTTATAATCATTGTTTACAATGTCTTCAGTATCTGTGGGAAATCCGGCTAGATCTCATTGTTCCCCTGACCCTAAGAACTTCTGCATCTACCTACAAGGGCAGGGCCCTGAGTGCCTGAATGCTTTGCTTTAGCTGAATTAATCAGGAGTGAATTCTCAGCCCAGGCTGGATAACCCCTCTCTCTAGCTGATCTGTCAGAATGAGGTGGAAACAAAGCACACGTGTTCTCAGGAGCTGCGTGCAGAGAAAAGGCAGTTTGCAGATAGAAGCCCTTGAGCCAAGGAGCACCCATGTGACTCCAGAGAGCAAGAAACCCAGAGAGCAGCAGTCTTGTGCCTACTTGTTTTTTTTTTTTTTTATTTTCTGAATCTTGGCTTTACTGGCGTTACACTCTACTCTTGAGTTGCATCAGGCAAATCTCAATCCTTGAATATATTTAGCCAGTACTTGTAAAACTTAACTATTTTCAGCCAGAAAAACCTTAACTTGCATATACAAGTAGCACTAACTGAAGCCCTGATCAAGTCTCTCTCTCTCTCTCTCTCTCTCTCTCTCTCTCTCTCTCTCTCTCTCTATATATATATATATATACACACACATATTTTTTATCCACCTAGAAATTACTTTTTGTGTGAGATAACATCACTTAGAATGAGTATTATGATATGCTTCCTATATAAAACAACTTACATTTGCAAATTCTCATTGCTTTGATGTAGTAAGAATTTTACTTTGACAGATGAGGAAACTGAGGTACATATATTGCAAGATTGCAAGACTGGTAGTGAAATCGGGTTTGATTCTAAACAGTCTGGTCCAGAGCCCACATTTATAAACTCCTATTTCATTCTAAAAATAAAATAATAATCATATATGGAATTGGGGTTCAGAAACTTACGCAAATATTTTGAAAATACATGTATATACGTGTGTGTATGTGCATGCATGTGTGTGGATAATCTTATGTTTGGGATACTAGCTCATCCCAACTGTGTTAGGTTGTTTGTTGCATATGAAAAAATTTACACATGCAATTATTGTGAAAAGATCTGAATACCCTTTGTGTTTTACTGTGTTTTCTGGGAATGGCTTTGGTTATTACATCTCTGAGTAAAGAATGCGACATTGTCTAATGGTCATAATCAAACCATTGGTGCCGACTGTTGATTCGCACGCTCACACAGACCTCTGAACTGAATCCCCAATTTGGACTGCTGCCTTCTGTAAGCAGTCATCACCTTTGCATAATCTCTCCTCTCTGAGCTCTATCCAGGCAAACCTAGTGAGACAGGGTGAATTTAAAAGGCCACCATAAACTGAGC
This sequence comes from Tupaia belangeri chinensis, assembly GCF_000334495.1. NCBI lineage: Eukaryota > Metazoa > Chordata > Mammalia > Scandentia > Tupaiidae > Tupaia > Tupaia belangeri. The sequence goes on from NW_006160032.1 coordinate 2,279,057, forward strand.
CACGAATTACCAACAGATCCAGTGGTTCAAGAATAATTTCCTCTTCAGCTTGAAATGTAAGTCTGGCTCACTGAGAAGGCGTATTACCTCCTGATTCCAAGGAAGGCCTGTCAAAGCAGAACTCGTGGAGTGTAAAGTTTTTAAAGTGCATTTGTTATAGCTTGCTAGTCTGACTATTAAAGTGAAACACTACACACCGTTAAACCTTCAAACTAGCACTGCAAAAATACTTATCAAAAATACAGCCTCTGGGAGATTTGTTTACTCTAGAAATATGCTGTCTTTGCAGTTACTTTTTCCTTAATGAGAAGGCAGTGCAGGACTTGTCTTTTTCATTGGAGGGCAAAAAGCCAAATACAGGGAATTGCCCTTAAAGTGACATGGCCATACCTAAATCCTAGGCAGCATTCAGGAATCTTCCTGAAAACACTTTAAGCTCTGAAATGAAGTTCTACATTTGAAAGTCATTTGTTTTGTCTAAGAATTTTGTATGTAGCTAGTTACTAATATATAATATGACAGCTGACGATGGCAACCTGAAAATAAGCCTATCTGCGTTAAAAGCTATTGTTTTTCTAAGAGCATGAAGCTATATATTCTTTTGCATTGGAATACTCTAAAATTATTAGGAGCTTAGGGAATGATAATGAGTAGAATCAATACTATTTTGAAGCACTGTGGAAGTTTCCTTTACAACTTTGAAAGTAGAGCTGTCGCTCTTTACCAGGGAATTCGGCCCCCTTTTGTAAACCCATGCATGCATTCTGTTCATTGGCTTGCTCCTTGAGTATGGCATTTGCTTGGAGAATGTGTGACCTGCCTTGTCAAACAATACAGGGTAGACTAAAGGTGGAGAGAAAAAAATAAATAAGTAAGCCTTCAGAGGCATTTTCTTGCTTTTCCCATTTAATTTTTCATTTGGGTTATAAATGGCATCACAGACAGAAGGGAGCCTCCTGGGTTCATCGGGATCCTCTGCTGGCTTCGAATCCTGAGCATGACAAGTGCAGAGTGAGGCACTAAGAGAATTAGTGATTGCGTCAAGAAGAAGGGAAGGATGATCAATTATTCACCACATGCCACCGAGCACAAGAAGCATGACCACTGCTTGTCTCTCCACTGCTTTCCTCTTTACACACAAACAAAGCTCTTTTCACAGCCTACATGCTGTTCAGAGAAATTTTCCTTTCAAGTAATTCTCATTTTCAGCAATCCATTTACATTTGACTTTATAACTGGACAACTATAATTAAGAAAGTAAATTAATACATTATCTTGTATTTTGCTTTCTGGCATTTCTTTTTCTCCATTTATTTAAAAAAGACAAAGACCCAAGTGAGTCACCTTGAGAAAGTTTTATTATAAAAAATATATTATTAAAATTTATTATGTAAAGATCACCTATGAAGGTAATGCAAAGTCTGCTAAATGTCTGCCTATTTTCTTTGTTTAAAAGAGACACTTGCCATCACAAAAAGACCCTAGAAATTATCCTGGTGTTAAAGAATATGTTAGTACTTGATCTCTTTATGTTTCCAGGTAGCAGTCTTTTTATGTGTAGGTAGATATTCTTGAATAAAGGACATGGGCAGGTAGGAAGTTCTTTGGTGTTGCTCACTGCTTTGTTACCCAGCTCCATCATTTATAAACTATAATCTCGGGCACTCAGCTTCTTATGTTGAAGCTCTCATTTGGTTCATGCCTCCTCTTTTATTGAATAGTAATACATACGTGGGTTGTGGGAAAAATTAAATGAGATGATATTTGTAAAAGTATTTGATCAATGTTACTTCCCATCTACCTTTTACGGCTGTTGAAATATTGTTCTGCATATTTGACGGTTATTAAAACTTACAGTGGGTACCATAAGAGGACAGCAAACAGGACAGTATTTTCTCTCAGTTTTTAATATTCACTCTATTGTTTTTGCTTCTGGAAAAACAATTATAGATTTTTTTTCTAAACAGCTTTGTTCCCCTGAAGTCTATTTATTATGGAGATTTATTGAGACTCAGTGTGTGCCAGGAACTATGCTAAACTCTCTTTGGCATATTCCATCACTTTGAATTCTCACAATAATCCTGAGAACAAATGTATTGTGATTTCCATTTTACAGGTGAATCAATTGAGACTTACAGGAATTAAATATCCTCAATCCCAGACCTAAATGGTCTCAAATAATGTTTTCACTTCTATCTTAAATTGCCAGAGGGTACATGCACTTACCTGAGAAAGTGAGAATGTCTGCCAATTGGGCACAGTCCAGCCAAAATTTCTTCTCAATTTCTCCATCTTGCCAGGATTTCACACACACTTGCACATGCACCTAGTATATTTTTCAAGAGATCAGGGCTGGGATTCTAATTGTAATCATTCATCTAACTCCCTTAACCACTAGGTACAGGGCAGATTCATCTCAAATCTTCAATGAGCAGACTAATTCCCCAGGTATCTTATTATGAAGCAAACTCTGACTCAGTATGTTTGGTATGAAGCCTAAGAACTTGCATGTTGATCAAACATCTAGGTGGTCTAGATGCTGCTAGTCTCCACGCCTCACTTGACTGTGTACAATAAGATTTGAAAGTGCCATAATCATTCAACTGTAAATCTCAATAATTAACACTCAGTACATAGCAATTAAATGAAAAACAAAATATTAGTCAGAGGATGATGAAATTCTGGACAGAGTTACTAATATTTTTGTTGGCCCTGTGTCATAGAGCAGTTTTATTTGACTCTATGACAAATGGCCTTTGTCATATACATGTCTTTCCCTTCACTGGGCCAGTTCTCTTGACCCTACTGAATCCCAAACCATATTTGACTTTACACAGATTCTTGGCCATCCAGTAGACAAGGAATTATTACCATTGCCAACTAACCAGACCCTACCCCTGTGATATTATATGTCTTTCTGACTAGTACCAACACTAAAATTCATCTTGGGTTCAGATAAGAAGTCAATAGAGTTCATTTTTAATTTAAATAATAGCAACAGTTAACAAGGAAGGACAAAAAGGTGATGGAAGAAAAAGGGAGAGAAAGAGGAGGAAAAAAGGAGAAGAAAGGAGAAGAGAAAATAGCAAAGAGGAAGATAAAGAAAAGCAATGACAACAGACTCTAGAATTGTTGAGGCCTCAAAATCCAAAAGATAAGAAAGTTTGTCTGGAATCATAAAAGACCCCGTATTGCCAAAGCAATTCTGCACAAGAAGAGTGGAGTGGGCGGCATCTCACTCCCTGACCAAAAACTATACTACAAAGCTGTGGTAATCAAAACAGCATGGTACTAACACAGAAACAGACACGTGGACCAATGAAACAAAATAGAGTCCCCAGAAATAAATTCCCAAACATACAATCATCTGATTTTTGACAAGGGTACCAGTCAATCCAGTGGGAGAAGAAAACCTCTTCAGCAAATGGTGCTGGAAAAACTGGATTTCCACTTGTAGAAAGATGAATCTGAACCCCTACCTCTCACCTCTGACAAAAATCAAGTCAAGGTTGATCAAAGACCTAACTCTAAGACCTCGAACTATAAAACTGCTCCTGGAAAACACTGGGGAAACTCTGGGAA
>NW_006160032.1:2282665-2294621 GCF_000334495.1 Tupaia belangeri chinensis
TCTTAAATAAGGCCCCCAGAGCACAGTCAATAATCCCCAAAATAGACAAGTGGGATTACATCAGACTAAGAAGTTTCTGCATGGCAAAAGACACAGTAATTAGTGTGACTAGACAGCTCTCAAAATGGGAAAATATTTTTGTAAACTATGCATCAGATAAGGGACTGATAACCAGAATTCACAAGGAACTCAAGCAGCTGTTCCAAAAAAAGATGATCAATCCTATTAAAAGATGGGAGAATGAGTTGAAAAAAAACAACTCTCTAAAGATGACATTCAAATAGTTAAAAGACATATGAAAAAATGCTCAACATCCCTCATTGTAATGGAAATGCAGATAAAAACAACAATGAAATATCACTTAACCGCAGTCAGAATGACTAAGATTAAAAAAGTAAAAAATGATAAGTGCTGGCGGGGGTGTGGTGAAAGGGGAACTCTCTTACACTGCTGAGGTATGGTTCCAGCATGGTGCAGGCTTTCTACTCCCCGAATTCACAGTCTGGTTACTACTGTGAGTAGAGAAAGAGAGGAACAATATGCCTAAATGTGTACACACAAGCCAACAGAATGTTACAAAATAAAGTCATCTCACTCTAGATCATGTAACGAAGGAGTATGGACCTAAGTTGCTTTTGGAGGAGGCTCTTTAGAGAAGTTGTTTGAGTTGACCTCTAAAGGGTGTCTTAGGCAAAGCTGCAAGTAGGAGCAGCCCTCTTGTGGGAAAGTGTGTGAGGTGCTCCAGGAAGTTCATTGGCCAGGTATCGGGAGGGCTGTGAGTAGAGCAGGAGGAACAGGCAGGGGCCGTATGTGACTTACGGTCCCTTGAATGACTAGGAGGGCAATACGGTGCAACAAAGCGCACGTCTGTGTTTCTTTGGTTCAGCCTTATCCACATGTTACAGTGTGTGGGAAGATGTGTCACAGGTACTAAGGGGCACAGTTCCTATTTTTGGCTCTCAGCCACCTTGTCCTGAGGTACCTTACTGAGCTGGCATCACGCATTATTCCAGGATCCTAGGTGACCAGGCCAAAGTGGCCTTCTTTTGATTTGGTCTTTGCAGAGATGTCCTTTCCTACTTCTACCTCCTACATCCTTTATTCTATAGCAGAGACTGGAATGAAGGAGGATTGAAAAACATTTGCTTTATATTCCTTAAATAACAAGCATGGTGTTTAATGTAGGAACAATCTGTGTTCATAGAGACAGACATGGGTAACATTTACTAGGGTCACTGCAGATATTTGCACGTGTTGTCCGGACCAGCTTGTGTGCTAGCTCTGCAAGACAACCATGATCCTTGTCCTTGTCTCAGTCTTGCCTGTACTCATTCTCTCCCCACAGTTCTCCAGGAAATTCAGTCTTTGGAGGTTCCTTGATCTCACTAGACATCTAGTCAAACCTTAAGCCCACGCACATTCCCAACCCCAGAGTATCTCTTGTCATGTATATTCATGGCCCTGTATCCAGATTCTTCTAGTGAAAGTATGTGCTCTGATGTAAGTCTCAAATAAATTAAAATGATTCCAGATTTTATTATGCACCTATTATGTGTGTAGCACATTTAACCTTTGAAAAATACCAAAGAAATGAAATGTGAAATCCTTTAACTGTAATTTATCATCATAGCAATTAAGATGAGTTTAGAAATGAAAAGCCCAGGAATTGAACTTGCATCCTTGTTTCAATGATCAGGAATATGATCTGAAGAAAGTCACTAAACCTCTATGCTCCAAAAGATACAGCTTCATTCATTCATTCATTTAGTAGATTCATTCATTCATTTAATATCTTTTGACTACCTTTTATATATAAATTAATAGAAGTCCCAGATATGCAAATGTGGGAAAAAGAAGCATAAGTTTCATATTTGTGGAAACTGTAGTCAGTTGCCAAGGGTTTCTGTGAGAATCAACTGAGGTAATAGATGTGAAAGAACTTTGAGCATGAAAAGTACCATACATACATTAATATTACACAGACATTACACAAAGCGCCCTCATGCTTAAGAAATTTGGAAGATTTTTCAGGGCTACAATGCTAACATGAATAAAACATGTGGAAATAAATTTTACAGGAAAGGATAGATCTGAGTGGTGTATTTCATACTCTGTCCACCAGCGCAGTAAAATTTCAAAGACAGACATTTGAAGTTGGTACGGGCTGATCAGAGAGACTTCCTGGAGGAGATAAAACTTGAGCTGGCCTCTGACAGAGGAGTTTCCATAAAGGATTACCAGTAGCTCTTTGCTTTCTTGATCCTTAGAATACTTAATGAATAACAATGTCCACGGTAAATCAGCACATTTTGGGACACATTTGATACAGAGATTCCATTTGCATCACTCCCATTATAACTGTAGGAGAGGATTTAATTATTTCTCTTCTAAAAATGTGGTTTTAAGGCAGATTTAGAAATTTTACTTTTCTTAAAACTAAATGAAACAGAAACCGATGGTTTTACAGGAGAAATAGGAAGGTGATTTATTTCCTCTGCTGAAGATGTGGCAGATACCCTGTTGTTTCCTCCACCTCTGTTGAATTATAGTATGGTCAGAGGAATTGATATTCAGGTCAATATCATTCTCTGAAGCGGGTAATTCTTTGTGGATATAATGCGTTCCTTACATGTTACTTTAAGTCATATTTTGCAAAGGAACCTCACACGCTTCCAGAAAACTTTAGGCCATTTCAAAAATCATGAAACAATAGAATTAAATAAAACTGCTAGTGAAACTGGCAATGAGATGCTTCAACATTTGTTGAAATAAAAAGCAGTTATATATTCTATTAAAAATGCATAAGGAGGGACCAGCAGTTAGCCTAATGGCTATGTCGCTGGACTCCCATGTAGTCGACCGTGGTTCACGTCCCAGACTCGGTGGCTTAAAACTCACACTGTGTGTGTGTGTGTGTGTGTGTGTGTGCCCAAGATCCTGAGAGTAGAATGGAGGAGAAGGGATTGCGGCGTGGCCATCCCCCCTGGGGAGTGATTTCTCGCTTTCTGTCTCTCTGTCTCTGTCTGTCTGGCGAGCACACGCGCCCTATAGCAAAAACCTCTAAAAAAAATGCATGAGAAAAAATAAATAAACACTTCCAACTGTGTTTCTGACTCAGTATTTTCTTATCTCTAAGTGGGCTCTTTAATACAAGATAGGAAAGTTAAAGTAAATATGGGTATCCTCGGGAACCAAAAGCTTTTGAAGAGAAATATGAAAATGTATGTTAAAGAGCTGTATGATTGAGCAGTTCCGATGTAGAACCTTTTTGTATATCCATAGTAGTTAGGAAAACCTAACTACTATTAAGTTTATTTTGTTTCTGTATTTAACCCCAATTACCCTGTGCAGGGGAATTCTTTTAAAATTTAATTCTCCCTCTCACTTCTTTTTCCTGATTCTGCAAGCCTTTTTCCCCCTCATGTAAATTGCAGCAGGTGCACAAAATTGAAGATATCACAATTAAATGTAATCAAATATTTTAGGCACTAATGAACAGCTCCAGGAAAACAAGTCAAAAGAAAAAAAAAAGGAAAAAAAAAAGCCTTTAAGTGAGTGGATTTTCAAACACCCAAGGCACCATAGGACCAATTAAGAGAGTCAGATACCAGGACACATACTGACATTAATTATCTTTGAGTTCAGGGAAATAAAAAATAAAAGCAACAATTATCATAATAAATCTCCACACAGTGCTTGTAAGTTGTGCTAATCTACAACACACCTGGGTTTCGGATATTTAAGGCGAATACTCAATCAGTTGGTAACGACCTCACAGAGGGACTCATGGGACATTTTTTCCTTCCTGTGATCTGCCAATCAGATAGAAGGGCTAAAATGATGTCCAACAGCTATAGCTGCTTTATTTCGCATCACTCACTTGAGTTGCAGACAGAACTGTTGCATAATTTATTCAATAAAATAAGTCACAAAGTCAGTATTCTCTTTAGGGGATGTTTATTCAAAAAGGAGGAAAAGTCAAGAATAGATATTCAAGGTAAAATTTTGAATTGTTGCAGTCCCAAAGTCCCAGGATGTCTCTGTAAATTTATTCTCCCTCAAGCCAAAAAGAATCTTACTAAAGAGAACAAATATTTCAGTTTGGGAATATGGGTTTTCATTTTTAAAGATGCACAGTGGGGGGGGCTGCAGAGAAAGAAAGTTAAGTGCTATAAACAAGGAGAAATAAAAAGGAAAAAAAAACTTGTTATGAAAATTGATCTAAATTCTATTGATAATTTGAAAGAAGAGCATAATATTTTAACAACAACAAAAAAGAATATTTAAAAGTTAGAAAATTGCTAGGTTTTTTCAATTGCAGAGAAATTAGCATAAATATTAATGATCAGATTCATTATATAGAAGTTATCCTGTTGAATATCCTCAATATTGTTCTTTTAGAAATGTAAAATTAGCAATTTATCATCCTAAATTCTGGATTAATAATTTAATATATGAACACTTGTCAGAGAACTCCTGGCAGTGTTAGGTAAGAAAGAAAACAAATATATGTTTTTGTTTTGTTTTTTGTTTTGTTTATTTTTTCTTTATTCTTTAATCCCCTCTCCGAATCCATGGGGATTACACTGTTATTGAGGAAAGAAATCTTTAATTAAATTTATATGTAATTTTCAAGTTTTACAACAATCAATATTTAGGATCATGATGTTAATTCCAAAATATACTTTGACTAATTTTGTCTCCCTAACCAATTGAGCACAGTGATACAATGTGTGATAATTTCTGAAGTGTTAAAAGATACATAGCATTAGGTGGCATGTGACATTTTATATATCTTTTCATTTGTGCAATTTAAAAAAAATTAGGTTTTTGCCATAAGACACATGCATTCACCACACAGAGACAGAAAGAAGAAAAGTAAGAAATCTTCTTCCGGGTGTTGGCCACCCTACAATCCCTTCTCCTTTATTCTCCTCTCAGGATTTGGGGCATGTATGCATATGAGTCCAGTGTGATTTTTCAAACCACCAGGCTAAAAAGAGCCAGCCTGTGGCTGGTGGTTAAATGAGCTGGATCCTTTACAGCCAACTGCAAGGTTGTAGTCCTGGACCCAACAGCTTGAAAATCATGCAGGTTGTGGCCCAAAATCCCAAAAGGAGGGAAAGGCTGGAGGAGGAGGGATTGCAGCATGACCATTCCCTATGGCAGTTGCATTTTTTACCCTTTTTCTCTCTCTGGTAAGTGCATGTGTACATAATAAGGAAAAAGTAAAACAAATGTTTTTATTATTATGTCATTTATTTTAAAGTTTATGGTATTTCTTACATGAGCGGGAGAGACAGAGAGACAGCATTTCCAACAGAGTCCTGACATCACCATCCATGCCCAGCCTCAGCCAGCCCCAGATCACGGGCAGATGCATGTCCAGTACACTCACGGAGGTCTACAGACACTAACCTGGAACTGTCCCGTGTGTGCCAGCCTCGCACATGGTTTTATTGCTGCTGTCACTTAGAAATTGAGTAAATAATGTAGCATCTGTAAATAAATAAACCATTGAAAATTAGTATTTTAAATTTTTTGACATGAAAGAGTTCTGTAGCATATATTTAAGTGAAAATAAGAAGTATTTTAAAATGTTAGAGTATTATCTCTTTGAGATTTTATTGATTTCATATAGTGTACGGATATATACACATATGGACAAGATACACATCTATTAGGATAAAGGTAGTCATGTCTTGGAACTAGGTTTAAAAGCACTATTCCCTGTAAATATTTCTGTATTTTTCAAATACTTTATTATTTTTTAAACTTTGCCATAGAGTGAATATGCCTGCCAGAGAGATAAAGAGACAGAGAGACAGAGAGAATGTTAAAGCACTCCCCTGGGGCATGGTTACACCTAAATCCCTTCTCTTCCATATCTCTATCCTTTCAGGATTTGGGGCACACATGCACATGTTCCTGGCATGTTTTTCAAGCTACACGGTCCAGAATCCAGAACCCAAACCACATGGTAGGCCATGTAGAATCCAGCTGCATTAAATACCAGGCTGGCCCACTTTAATTTCTTTTTAATAGATAATTACCTACATACAAATTTCTGTAATTTTTACATTTATTCAGATTGCTTTTTTTCTTTAGATTTTTGTCATAAGGCATGTGAGCTCACTGGAAAGAATTATATTTATATATATATAGAGAGAGAGAGAGAGAGAGAGAGAGAGAGAGAAAGGGAAAGTGAGAAACCACCCCCCAAAGGAGATGGCCACACTGCAATCCCTTCTTCTCTATTCTCCTCTCAGGATTTTGGGTAGGCACACACATGTGCCAGTGTGATTTTCAAGCTACCAGGTCCTGGATTCTAACCCTGGAGTCAACCACGTGGGATCCAATGCCATCTGCTGACACCCAGATTGATTTTTAACACATTTATATTATTAGAGTTTGGCCTATCTGTCTTTCTCTGTTTCATTTTCTACTATAATTATTGTTGTGATTAAAAGTTATATGCACTATTATGTTTTCAATTTGGCATTGTTGTTTTAGAAGAGCTAGTCTGAAATGAAATAACTGGGGCAAAGAAAAAAAATACTTTGAAAGTGTTCATAGTAAGAAAGTCTGCGAATTACTTTTCTCAAACACACCGGAAATATGTATGCACGTTATCTTCCACCAAGGAGGGTATCAAAGCACTCATTTGTGCTTACCCTGCTCATTTCAAGGGGAAGAAAGGCCAGTATTTTAAATATTGCCAATGGATTTTATATAGCAAAGTGAGCACAAAATAAGGAGCCATTTATTCAGTTCTATCACGGAACAAAACACATGATCCATGCACAACGGTTTTTGTTTGGCTGGAAAAAAAAAATTACCCCTGGTCATGGCAATTAAAATTCATTAGCAGGTCAGCAGGTGGCATGATGGTTAGGGTGCAGGACACCCACATGGCTGACCGCAGTTTGAGTCCCTGACCTGTGTCTTGAGACACACCTGGCATGTGTACATGCCCAGAGTCCCAGAAAGAAAATAGAGAAGGGATTGCTCCATGACCATCCCCCCAATAAGGTGATTTCTCACTTTCTTTTACTGTCTCTCTCTCTCTGTGTTTCTCCAGTGAATTCACACATCCTATGGCAAAAAACAAATAAACAAAATTCTGTGCATTAAACTTGTTCTTTCTCACATGTGGAAATAGAAAAGGATGAGAAGTAGAAAGTGGAAGAATGACTGCCGGAGTCTGGGAAGATTGAGAAAGGGATAGAGAGAGGGAGGCTAACACAAATAAAATTAGACATGGAGTAGAGTAACCAGTTCTAGTGCTATAAAATACAGCAGTTTACTGTACATCTCCAAGTAGCAAAAAATGAGGATTTTTAATGTTGCCAACATAATGAGAAATGGTTGATATAATGGATATGCTAATTATCCTGATTTAATTATCACACATTGTTTTGGTGTACTTTATGCTACTAAAAGATACAATTATCAATTACTATGCTAATAAAAAATTTAAAATAAATAAGATAAAATTCTATGGTTTAGGACCAGCCCCATAACTCAGTGGACTGGGGAGCAAGGTCTTACTTGGCCACCGTACCCCTGTGGTTTGAAATCACACTGGGGGTATGTAGGTGCAAACCCAAATCCCGAAAAAAAAGGGATTGCAGCATGACCACGCGCCATTGCATGCTGTTTTCTTTCTCTCTGGCAAGTGCATGTGCCCTCTGGGTTGGGGGGAAATTATGTGGTTTAAACAAAATATATATACATATATTTCTCCCCTTTCTCTTTTTCCCATTTGCTTGGAAGACATGTTCTACTGGCAAAAATATTTTTCTTTTATTCTAGCAAACATTTATGTCACAATCAGGAATTTTCACATAAATAAATCTGGATAGATTGCTGAAAAGTCCAAAGGTTTGGCACCAATGGGCCTGCCTTTCAAGAAGTGAGCACTAACTGGAATTGCATTACAGACAGGGTAGGGTACATGCTTTCCAGTTGGCCATGGTCCCTGCCACCTTGAGTTGCTTTTCCTAGCACCAAGGAAAAAGAGTCGTCATTTTAGTTGCATTTGAACTTACGTTTTCCTTGAATGGGAAAATATTTCTGACACAATTCAGCCTCACTTTCCAAGTGGATTTCTTTTTCCTTTTCTTTTTTCTTTTGCATCTGTAATCTGTTTTTCTCAATTGGCTTCAGTTTCAGGAACCCAAATGAAATAAGGATCCATATTTTAAACTTGACTTTACCCTGACGTGTTATAATTATACGTCCAGACCTTTTGACTTCGACTTCAACTTGAATGTTGTCCTTTGTGAACTCATACTCAGGCCTGAAGTTCCTAATATGGCATTGCCATTTGGAATCTGCTTTATTTTCCCTTTGAATGTGTATGTGTGTGTGTGTGTGTGTGTGTGTGTGTGTGTGTGTTTTCTTTATTTGTCAATATAACATCATTTTCATTGCTGTACTGCTAGGATGTTTTGAAAGCTTCTTTTATATGCCCCTGTTTGGTGCTGTTTTCATTATCCATTCAAGAAATTCATCTAAATTGCAATTTTATTAATAAGGTTTTTCTCCTTATTAAAGATAGAACACTTAGAGACCTATTTGTAATTGAACGAAACTGAAAGGCTGAATAAAATGAAAAGGCATATGGTAAGCCCTTAAAAAAATCATTTAATATATTTAATAAAATGCTGCCTTATTTTTCTCAATAAACATAGAAAGAATATTGGGACATCTCACATCATTAAAGTCGCATGTGTCTATTAAGCCTTCTCGTTTAATTGAGGTTTAAAGCCGTGCAGCAATTGTAAATTTTAAGAGCCTGAAAAAAATGTTTTTTTTTTTTTTTTTTTTTTTACAATTAACCATGTATCTTCTTTTAAGGGAAAAACCATTAAATACTTTTTTTTTTTATGACTTTCTACTTTGCTTTTTTGTTTTAATTTTACTCTCCAGTGGGCCACATCCTACAATCAGTGCTAGGAGGGGAAGAGGAATGAGGATTAAAAAGAAAGGATTAGAGGGAGGTGCATGGAGAAAGAGAGGATGAGTGATGTGTTCCCTGAATATTTTATTTCCTTAATTGAAAAAAGTGCTCAGGGCCCAGGGATACCAGCCACTAAATCAATTTTTTTTTTCCTTTGGTATGTACAAAGCAGATCAATGAACCTGTTTATTTATTCCTAAAACTATTTACTCTGCTTCATGGAGGGAGGGAACTAAAAACATCTCTTTCATTCTTTTATATGAACCTCACATAAAGAGAAATATCTAAGACACCATACTCAATGGTTTGTGAGAAACTAGAAAATAAATAAATAAATAAACTAGAAATAAGAGTTTTCTTTTTCAAATAGGAAAAGATAAACTAAATTTGTAAAGTTTTCTTAGAGTATGCAAGAGCATTAGTAAGTGAATTGCTTATGTAAAACAAATGTATCTACACCCCCACACCCCGTGTTCCCCTTTTGTATCAGACTCCACAATATATTCTTAATTCTCAGAAGAAAATTTCCTTTGTTTGTCCTGACAAAGGTAAACCAATTATTTCAGTGTCCTCAGATTTGCCCAACAGATTTATTATGATAATCTGGTGTCAGGCTCATGATACAGCAATTAGTCTAATCGTTTTAAAACCAAAAGAAAAACTTATATATAAATGTATATCTTGTCTTCTTGTATCTTTATATATCTTGTGTATATATTTTTAAATCTCATATTTCCACTGAGGATTTTTAAACTTTTAAATTTTGTATTTAGAGGTCTTAAAAAATACTTGAAATGCATACCTTGATGGATACACACACACACACACACACACACACACACACACACACATATATATATATATCTTGACTTTTGCTGAAGAGCCCTTACCTCCTCAACTTTTAAATCTCTTTTGCTACCTAGTTGAACAAATTTAATCATGTACTCCAGTTTACTCAAATTCCTTTCACTGCTAACACTTACAAAACAATTACAATGATTCTTAATTCATTAGCCTCAGTTCTTAGCTAGAAATAAATTATCTTCTACATACAATGAGAATTTTAAAAGAAATTATTGGACCTACTTTCTTCATTACTTAAAAATAAAGTGACCTTTTTTCTTCAACTTTTCTCAAAGAGCATATCATAAGGTAACCCATATTAAAATGTATCTTAATATTATGATTAAAAACTACATGTTGCATTTAGACATGAGTGGAATATTTTAAAGATATTATAGATTTTATTTATAAGAAAAGCAACTGGCAAAGCGTAGACTTTAGAAATTACTTACTAATTTTAACTTTATTAAATGAATTTTGTAGGAAACCATGTTCTGAAATGTCACTTCATTCTTAATTTGAAAAGCATTTATCATTTAAGTGGCCTTAAATTTGGGAAAGAATTGAAGACGTGACCCATGTTGTAGATGAATCAGATCCATTCAGAAAGTATGGGTTACAACTAGATACTATATACAGCTTGCTCTGTTCATTCAGCAAGCATTTGCCACTGTACTTGGGATAAAACTAAATGCTTGAAAGGCAAGTTCCTGTGCTCATGTAGTTTGTCCCTATTGGGGAGTCACAAAATGAAAATATAAAAATAATCACCACAAATTGTAATAACCACTATGGAGGAAATAAATATGGTGCTATGATTAAGGATGGAGGGTGAGGAACCAGGAGATGGTGTGATGGTTTTATTGCTGGACTCCCACATGACTGACCACAGTTCAAGTCCCAGACTAGGAGCCTGAAATTCATGGCTGGCATGTGTGTGTGTGTGTGTGTGTGTGTGTGTGTCCAAAAATCCTGAGAGGAAATGGAGGGAATGGGATTGCAGCGTGGCCATCCCCTCTGGGGGTTGACTTCTGACTTTTCTCTCTGTCTCTCTCCATTTCTCTGGCAAGCTCATGTGCCCTATAGCAAAAATATCTCTAAAAAAAAAGAAGAAAAAAAAAAAAGATTGGAGGGTGAGGATTTACCAAAGTGGGTTGAGGAGACATTTCTGAGAAAATAATATTGAAAGTAAGCTAAGATGTGAATAAAGAGCAGGACCTAACTGTACAGAGTCTTGCCTACAGAAGGAAAAAAAAAGGGGCCAATGCGCTAGACTGAAAAACAGACTATTTTAAGAATTTATAGAAGGCTATTTTGGCCAAAGCCAGGTGGCAGAGAGTGTGTGAAACTTTAGGTCAATTTAAAGAGAGGATACAGAGCTGGATTTTATAGTCTTTAGATTATGGTTGAAAGTTTTGATTTTGGATATTGATTAACACTTTTGCTTGCTATACTGGGAAAGAGATACGTGAAAGATGGCAGGAGTAGAGGTATGTTTATTCTGTTGATGTAGTATAAAAAAATCACTAAGAACCCACTATTTTATCTGACTATTGCCAAAGAGCTTTATGGTTAGAAATCATCTGTAAAGTTACAAACATAATCCATATTTGTTTGAAAGTTTCTAAGACTGGCTATCCATAATTGTGTTACTAGATTTTCAGGACGCTCAATGAAACTTCACCTTCAAGTGAAAGAACCTAGGAAAATACACCAATGAACTCATTCAGCATAAAGAGAAATACAATGATGTTTCTCTCATCATATTCAATGTGTAAGGCAATTTTAGAATTGAATACTTTTAAAATGAGTTACTAGAAAATGTTAGAAAAAATATATAAACAATTGGAACATAATATGGAGATATTCAAATATTGCCATAAAAGAATAATTAAAAAAAAAAAAGATTCCTGGGGCTGGCAGGTTGCATGGTGGTTAGAAGTGCTGGACTTAAGATAGCTAGAAATAATATAGTTGGGATATGTTTAAATCCTTTGATATAATAGAAGGATTTTAAGGATCTTTCCTCATCATTAGTTGAGGAAGATCATAGGAGTACCCACTGGCATGCCCAGTACCCTCGGATAGACCCGTGATTCAAACCCAGAGCCTTCCCATACAGTCCCAGCATTGCACAACCCCACCTGG
>NW_006160032.1:2296919-2319211 GCF_000334495.1 Tupaia belangeri chinensis
TTAAAAGCCTGAAAAGGGTGTTTTTTTTTTTTTTTTTTTTTTTTTACAATTAACCATGCATCTTCTTTTAAGGGAAAAACCATTAAATACTTTTTTTTTTATGACTTTCTACTTTGCTTTTTTGTTTTAATTTTACTCTCCAGTGGGCCACATCCTACAATCAGTGCTAGGAGGGGAAGAGGAATGAGGATTAAAAAGAAAGGATTAGAGGGAGGTGCATGGAGAAAGAGAGGATGAGTGATGTGTTCCCTGAATATTTTATTTCCTTAATTGAAAAAAGTGCTCAGGGCCCAGGGATACCAGCCACTAAATCAATTTTTTTTTTCCTTTGGTATGTACAAAGCAGATCAATGAACCTGTTTATTTATTCCTAAAACTATTTACTCTGCTTCATGGAGGGAGGGAACTAAAAACATCTCTTTCATTCTTTTATATGAACCTCACATAAAGAGAAATATCTAAGACACCATACTCAATGGTTTGTGAGAAACTAGAAAATAAATAAATAAATAAACTAGAAATAAGAGTTTTCTTTTTCAAATAGGAAAAGATAAACTAAATTTGTAAAGTTTTCTTAGAGTATGCAAGAGCATTAGTAAGTGAATTGCTTATGTAAAACAAATGTATCTACACCCCCACACCCCGTGTTCCCCTTTTGTATCAGACTCCACAATATATTCTTAATTCTCAGAAGAAAATTTCCTTTGTTTGTCCTGACAAAGGTAAACCAATTATTTCAGTGTCCTCAGATTTGCCCAACAGATTTATTATGATAATCTGGTGTCAGGCTCATGATACAGCAATTAGTCTAATCGTTTTAAAACCAAAAGAAAAACTTATATATAAATGTATATCTTGTCTTCTTGTATCTTTATATATCTTGTGTATATATTTTTAAATCTCATATTTCCACTGAGGATTTTTAAACTTTTAAATTTTGTATTTAGAGGTCTTAAAAAATACTTGAAATGCATACCTTGATGGATACACACACACACACACACACACACACACACACACACACACATATATATATATATCTTGACTTTTGCTGAAGAGCCCTTACCTCCTCAACTTTTAAATCTCTTTTGCTACCTAGTTGAACAAATTTAATCATGTACTCCAGTTTACTCAAATTCCTTTCACTGCTAACACTTACAAAACAATTACAATGATTCTTAATTCATTAGCCTCAGTTCTTAGCTAGAAATAAATTATCTTCTACATACAATGAGAATTTTAAAAGAAATTATTGGACCTACTTTCTTCATTACTTAAAAATAAAGTGACCTTTTTTCTTCAACTTTTCTCAAAGAGCATATCATAAGGTAACCCATATTAAAATGTATCTTAATATTATGATTAAAAACTACATGTTGCATTTAGACATGAGTGGAATATTTTAAAGATATTATAGATTTTATTTATAAGAAAAGCAACTGGCAAAGCGTAGACTTTAGAAATTACTTACTAATTTTAACTTTATTAAATGAATTTTGTAGGAAACCATGTTCTGAAATGTCACTTCATTCTTAATTTGAAAAGCATTTATCATTTAAGTGGCCTTAAATTTGGGAAAGAATTGAAGACGTGACCCATGTTGTAGATGAATCAGATCCATTCAGAAAGTATGGGTTACAACTAGATACTATATACAGCTTGCTCTGTTCATTCAGCAAGCATTTGCCACTGTACTTGGGATAAAACTAAATGCTTGAAAGGCAAGTTCCTGTGCTCATGTAGTTTGTCCCTATTGGGGAGTCACAAAATGAAAATATAAAAATAATCACCACAAATTGTAATAACCACTATGGAGGAAATAAATATGGTGCTATGATTAAGGATGGAGGGTGAGGAACCAGGAGATGGTGTGATGGTTTTATTGCTGGACTCCCACATGACTGACCACAGTTCAAGTCCCAGACTAGGAGCCTGAAATTCATGGCTGGCATGTGTGTGTGTGTGTGTGTGTGTGTGTGTGTCCAAAAATCCTGAGAGGAAATGGAGGGAATGGGATTGCAGCGTGGCCATCCCCTCTGGGGGTTGACTTCTGACTTTTCTCTCTGTCTCTCTCCATTTCTCTGGCAAGCTCATGTGCCCTATAGCAAAAATATCTCTAAAAAAAAAGAAGAAAAAAAAAAAAGATTGGAGGGTGAGGATTTACCAAAGTGGGTTGAGGAGACATTTCTGAGAAAATAATATTGAAAGTAAGCTAAGATGTGAATAAAGAGCAGGACCTAACTGTACAGAGTCTTGCCTACAGAAGGAAAAAAAAAAGGGGCCAATGCGCTAGACTGAAAAACAGACTATTTTAAGAATTTATAGAAGGCTATTTTGGCCAAAGCCAGGTGGCAGAGAGTGTGTGAAACTTTAGGTCAATTTAAAGAGAGGATACAGAGCTGGATTTTATAGTCTTTAGATTATGGTTGAAAGTTTTGATTTTGGATATTGATTAACACTTTTGCTTGCTATACTGGGAAAGAGATACGTGAAAGATGGCAGGAGTAGAGGTATGTTTATTCTGTTGATGTAGTATAAAAAAATCACTAAGAACCCACTATTTTATCTGACTATTGCCAAAGAGCTTTATGGTTAGAAATCATCTGTAAAGTTACAAACATAATCCATATTTGTTTGAAAGTTTCTAAGACTGGCTATCCATAATTGTGTTACTAGATTTTCAGGACGCTCAATGAAACTTCACCTTCAAGTGAAAGAACCTAGGAAAATACACCAATGAACTCATTCAGCATAAAGAGAAATACAATGATGTTTCTCTCATCATATTCAATGTGTAAGGCAATTTTAGAATTGAATACTTTTAAAATGAGTTACTAGAAAATGTTAGAAAAAATATATAAACAATTGGAACATAATATGGAGATATTCAAATATTGCCATAAAAGAATAATTAAAAAAAAAAAAGATTCCTGGGGCTGGCAGGTTGCATGGTGGTTAGAAGTGCTGGACTTAAGATAGCTAGAAATAATATAGTTGGGATATGTTTAAATCCTTTGATATAATAGAAGGATTTTAAGGATCTTTCCTCATCATTAGTTGAGGAAGATCATAGGAGTACCCACTGGCATGCCCAGTACCCTCGGATAGACCCGTGATTCAAACCCAGAGCCTTCCCATACAGTCCCAGCATTGCACAGCCACACCTGGACTGCCTGTGCCACCGTGGCTAAGACAATTTATGCTTTAAAAATAATTATTGGAATTTATTGTAGTTTAGGGTAACTAATGAATGGAATTAGAGATAACTGTAGTATAGACAATGCATGTGCTTTGTTTTCTTGCTCATATACCAGGTGAACAAAATAAGGATACTTTACATGTGAACTGAATTCTGCATGATCTCCCATCTGTTTTTCCTCCTAGTATTTCCTTTATGTCCGTCAGGACTCACTCTTCAAATCCTCCCTCTCCTCCCGTGTTTTTGTTCTGCCTCTAGGAATATACAGCATTCTGTGCATCACTCTATTATTTCTGAATTTCACTGAACAATCTGGCTTAACATCTATACCGACACTGTGGACTTACGGCTTTTACCTCTGCTTCTCCAAACCTGGTGTAATGCCTTGCAAATTATAGACACTCAGTAAATGCGGGTTGTTTACTTAGAGTTGGAAAGGATACACAGTGTTATCGCTTCCAACTTCCTACACTGACACAGAAATGACTTCTACAGCTACGCTGGCAGATGGCATCCCGTTTCTGTTTGGATAAATTCATTGATGAGGAGGATGCTTGGCAACTTGGTACAGAGCTATGAAAAAGTCTTTTTTTTTTTTTTTAATGATGTTGATGTAAAATATGGCTCTTTGACTTGTGATTATTAATCTTATTTATATTTTTGTTATCAACATAATGAATATTTAAGTCCTAGGAGAAGTATCATTTTAATACTTTAATATCTCTATTATAACCCAAGACTGTATTTTTTAGCTTCAACATTCACAAGTTTTTTCTTACTTTTGTATGAAATAGTATTCATATTTGTTCACACATTTTTATTCTCCTTTAGATTATCATTAATTCACTCATAAAGTAGCATCTCAAACTGAAAGCACAACCACTTATGTACAGAGCATAAAAGTCTGGATAAATACAGTAAATATTTATTGAGGTACATTTTAATGTGTGATTAAAAGTTGTTCACCACAGTCATCATTTTATTGTTAATCGGCTCTCACCAGAGATTTTTCAAATGAACTATTTGCAAGAGTTGTAATTTTAATAATTCCACTACTGTGCTTTTGATTGATCCTAAAACTTCTCAAAATCATTTTAGTCCTTCTTGATGGTAGCCAGGAACAGGCAGATAAATCAACACACGAGGAAAAGTATCCCACCTGGAAAACAATCCAGTTCTCAAAAGTCATCTTACCCAAGGAATGGGTTTTATCTGATCTCATTCCTGAAGTTTCTTTCTTTCACATAGCAGCAGCCCCTAATTGGAAAGGTAGTGCCAATAAAAAAGGTATCCATGGAGGGTTTACTTACACTAAGCTGCATCTGCATGTAGATTCTGCATTACCAAATATAGTTCAGAATAGGAAAACTCAGTATAAACTCTATGTTTAAGAGGCAATCCTTTCTTTTGTTATCTCATCCTTCACCCCTGCTCAAACCCTTCCCAAACCTATCCCAGGGTCTTTTCCCAAGATGAAATGAGCTTGATCCTATTTTGTTCCGCTTTTAATTACTACTTAATTCATCTGCATATAGCTTATCTGTTTGTATTATAATTAACATATGTCAGGGGCAGCCTTAACTGAAATGCAAGGAGTGGTTTCATGCTATCCAATCTCATTAAGACCCCCTTCTTTATTTAATAAAACTCCAAATGTATCAATGGCTTACTTTATTCATATGGTCATTTGCTGGAATACAGAGGAATTCTATATTTTCCTTCTACTCTTCTGTTTCTCTCAGTATCTCCTTTGAACCCATTGACAGCATATTGTATTACTAACAACTAAATTTAAAATTCCTTCCCTTTTCAATGAGACTTGATTTAAAATCTTGTATATACCACTTATGAGCTCTGCAACTTAAGGCAATTATTAAGCTTTAATGTTCTTCATGTTTGCAATGTTTGCAATGAAATAAAACGTATAGTTCTTGGAATTTATCTGAGTTAATATATGACAATCTTTTAATACAGTGCTTTTGACATATAGTAGTCATTTTCAAAAGATACTTCTCAGTTTTGCTTTAGAATAGCCAGAAAAATCCTCAGATACTTCTTATTTACCCAATTGAACCTATGTTGCCTCAACAACTCAAGATCAAAATGAATCAAAAGCTAATTTGTATTTAAAATATTTGTTTCTAGGTTAACAACAGCATTATGCTTTCTTTACAAAAAAAAAAAATATTGGAGAATGTGCCCAGTAATCTAAATACTGTTTAATAACATAGTTCAGTAGATAAAATTTTATCTTAGTTCTTAATAATCTATTTTCAGATAAAATATTAGAGCATTGCCTATTTGTAACTTAGAACCCTCCATTACAGCATATAATTTCAAATAAAATATAGGTTATTTGATTTTAATCATGTTATTATAGTTTTTTATTGCATATTTTGAGACCTTATCCTCAGTATCACAATTCTCTATAGAATTAAATGATCCCCTTCAGTATAGTTTGGTCCCAACTAAAGAAAATTATAATAAAGATGTGTCCATTGAGGGAAATGAATCAGCTGAGGTGAAATGGATTTTTCATTTTGTGGATTTAATTGAGTTAAAACTTCTTTTTTATTGTACAGTGAGAAGTAAAATAGAATTGTGTAGAAATGCTAGACATCAATCTAATCTCCTTCCTTAAGCATCCATGCTTAGGATTACTAAAAATTACTTGAGGGTTTTAAATATCTGACACTTTTACTTTCTCTGTCAGAAGATTTCTACTTACATCTTTATATAATGGCTTTTCTTCTAAAATTTTTAGTGGTAAGAAAAACACAGGCATTTAGCATGATAACCTCTTCATTTCTTTGGAAAACACACATTCACTGCACATACAAGTTTTCAAACAATTCATGGACAATGAATATTGTGAAAAGCTATGCTTGGCTCCCTAAATATTTTTGCACCAAAATAAAATCATAATGCAATGGTTTTTTTTCACGAACTTTTGAAGTACCCTCATTTTGAGCCACAGACCTTCTGTGTAAATCCTTACCAAATAAAATGCCATAAGCCCTTTAACCACTAGTGAAACTGTGTTCACTGTTTTATCATTGGTGGCTTTAATGTAGGAAGGTGGGGTCTTGATAGATGAGATACCGCAATATATTTACCAGAGAGAAAATTCTACAAATAGTGTGTCAAAACATAAAAAAATCCATCAACTTGCCTTCTATGCTGTTTGTTTTCATCTGGGTCAAATATTATGCCTGATGAAGTAAAAAATTTTATATCACTTTTTTTTTCCTCCCAAAAGTCAGTTCTGGCTGACTAAGATCTGTTCAGAAAAATCATAAATATTTCCTTTAAAGCTCTTTAAAACACATTATTTCTAACAAAATGTGATTGCACGATTTTTTGATACTGTCAAGGAAGTCCTCTGGTGAAATCTGGCATTCAGATTCCTGGATAGAGACTACAGATTATTTCTAAACACTTGTGTAAATGTATTTGTGCATTTCTCCTAGTATAGAGTGTCCATTTTCCAGTACCTCCCAAGCAATTTGAATCTTACCCACTTCAATATTTCCTTCTCCATAATGCTTTCTTTCTTGACAATGCTCTCCTCTGTTGACTGTTTTTCATCCATTCACAAATAACATACCTAGGCTTCTCAGTGTTGTACCTTATTTACTTAAGGACACAGTCTCAGTATATTGTCCTGTTCACCAAAGGACTTTCTATGACTCAATCCCTGCTGCCACAGTGAAAATCTCTATATGATCCCATCCCAGTATTATTTTCTTCTTTTATAATCTGTGTTCAAAAAACATCTCCACCAACCTCAGCCATCCCTCTCTAGCATACACAGATGTCCCTATGTTAGGTTCAGTCCATTTTACTACCTCCTACTCCATTCTGACTTTCCACATTTGCAGCCAGGCTATGGCTCATATTTCATAGGAGGGTAAGACCCTAAACTAAACTGCAGACACTGGCTCTGTTATTCTTAGGCTCACTAACTTCTCATCCGTAGTAATGGGCTTCCTCTGTTCATTACATAGGCTGGACCAGTTACTCAAGGGGTGTCCCAGACTCTGCTAGTACACGTAATCACAGCTCAGCATTTACACATAGACACTCTGGACACCTGGCATAATCCCTCTTTTGAAATTGTTTGCTGAAGAAAAATTTTAATCCCTTAGGTAGGCTTTGAGGATATTTCTGATACAAATCTTATTAAATAAGACAATTTTTTTTTGGTTTTACTTTTGATTCTTCAAAAAGTTAAAAATTATCCAAAAAAGTATGTATTAAACTTAAAAATAGATGTTCCATTTTTTCTTTTTTTTTTCTTTTTATTTTTTTAGGTTTTTGCCATAGGACATGCGTGCTTGCTGGAGAAAGAGAGAGAGAAAGAGACAAAGACAGGGAAAATGAGAAGTCACTCTCTGGTGGGAATGGCCATGACACAATCTCTTCTTATCCATTCTCTTCTTTGGATTTTAGGCATGTATGCACATGTGTCTCATATGATTTTTCAAGTCCCATTGTATCTGAGGCTTGAACCATGGTTGGCCATGTGAGAATCCACCACCCTACCCATCAGGCCTCCTCCTACTCCCAATAGATGTACCTTTTAAGAGATCTTCCAATAAATTCTGCTGGAATCTACTATCTTTATGCGAACTATAAAATATTTCTTACAAAAGCCCCATAGACTTTCAGTTATATCATTCATACTTACTGAACTGCTATTAATTACTATACGTACTATAGAGTACAAAAGCTGAAGTTAATATTTCTAACTTAATTTTTTTCAGCAATCTGACTAATCTCCACCCCTTGCCAATATTGCCCAAGTTGATACTGGCTTTTTCCACAAGTAGGTGGTGAGTGTTCCTACAGTGATCCCATTTCATGAAGGATACTGTCTTTCATACATCGTTAGCATTGTTTTAGCCTAATTTTCTACTAATATATCTTTTGAATTAAATTTTGTTGGTTAAATTTCACTACTTTAAGTTTATCTTGTTTCTCTATTATCCTACAATGTGTAGTGAACCATATTTGTATTACTTGGATTAATAAATAATAGTAGCAGAAAGCAATCCACCACATACAAGGTACATTGACAAGTGCTCGATATGAAGTCCAGAACGTAATTTCTTTCTTTTTTTTTTTTTTTTTTTTGAGAGCTATTTTCTATAGGGCACATGCACTCACCAGAAAGACAGAGACAGAGAGACAGAAAGTGAGAAATCACCCCCCAGCGGGCATGGCCATGCCACAATCCCTTCTCCTCTATTCTCCTCTTGGGATCTTGGACACGCATGCACATATGCCCGGTGTGAGTTTTAAGTCATTGGGTCCAGGACTCAAACTGCAGTCGACTACATGGGAGTCCAGCGTCATAGCCATTATGCTAACTGCTAGTCCCCAGAATGTAATTTCACAGAAATGCTCTGAAATAGGTCCTATCAATATCTGCAGTTTAGGGATGTAGATAATGGAGGCATAAAGACAACATTGTAGAGCACACCCACATAGAAAATTTTTCTAAAATTATTTATTTCTTAGAGAAAGAGAGAGGAAGGGATCACCAAAGAAGTCTAGTGATGCCACAATTCCTCCCCCTCTTCCATATTTTAGCCTTCCTAAAAGCCAGGATCATAGGCTCCAAACTTTGGGCCCTTCGACATGACTCTAGTATCATGCAGTGTCACCCTAGTGCCTGCACCTCCATGGCTGGGCCAAATGCATGCTCCTCTCTGGGTGAAATTTATTGTCTAGGGAGCCCGATTCTAGAGTCCATGCTCTTAATCATCATGCTATAATGAAATTTTGAGACATATGGGCATTACTGTTCAAAACTTACTCAGAGTTATTGCTAATCTTTGTTGTAAACACAGATGTAACCACACCTCCCTGCCAATGTACTTAGAGTGACACGTTATTGCAAAGCACTTATTCCCTACTACAGCAGGCACACCACCTAATGTATGCTCTGCTGTACTAAACTCTGAGTTGTGGAGTACTGAATGAACAGAAAATCGGAAGAAATGAGACAGTGACTTCAGGCAGTGTTTTGCCTGCCTAAAGTCAAATGAATTTAAGACTACAACACCTTCAATGATGGAGCACACTTAACACACACCAGATGCGCCTACCCATGATTTGCTCCTAAACATGTGTTTCCTAGTACTCCTCTCACCTTAGTCCTTGATATTAGAAACACGACAGTGTACAAACCCGGCCCCTTTCTCCTTATCCTATACATCCTATCTGTACCTCCTCAGCCTGTTTTTGTCTTTCTAGAAAAATGGGAAAGTGCCCTAAGGACAGAGGTGATTTTTTAACATTTTTGCTCGGTATTTTCCAGAAAACAAAGCATCTAAATTTATCTGTAAGTCTACTGATTAATTGAAGGATGGGTTCTGGATCCATCCATAATGGTGTGTGTTGCTAAGATACTGTGATCTACAGATTGAAAACACAACAGAGGCCTAGGTCTGATTCCTGGTCATCCCAGAGGTATGGGCTGGTATGAGCCTGCAATCCCAGTGATCTGGGGACAGGAAGGCAGGAGCAGGGCATGATAGAGACTGGACTGGGAAACAGTGAGAACCTGTCTAAAAAGGAGCCAGGCATGGGTCTTCTGTCCCAGCTGGGAAACTGAGGCAAGATCGAGAAGAATCTGTCTTAGAAACAACAATAAAATAAGGCGGGCGTTAGAAGTTGTTATACATCTAATAATGATACTACTACTACTAATAATAAATTGGTATTTTATAAAAATAAATTTTAATTGATAATTGGAGTAATTACATAACTAGAAAAATTAAATACAATTTAAACTCACAGCCATTCCCAGACAATTCTCATTTTCAAGTGAAAGTAAAATTCTTTCAAAAACTGTTACTTTTCAGATGTTTTCAAGCATTCTTCCTAAGGTAGTGGTGTTAGCCTACCTCAGTGTTTCCCAATCCTGGCTGCGTACAGTCCCCTAGTGCTCCTGGGAAGCACTAATGCACGCCAAGGCCTTCTTCCAATGGTGCAGCAGTTAAAGCAGACAGCAAATTTCTCTTAACTTTTTTTTTAATTTGATTTCTTAAAGCTAACACTGCTTTACTTGAAATTAATGACCACAGTAAGCTATATAGCCTCAGCTAGGTACTACTTTATAGTATGTTCATTCTACTCACTGAGTTTTAAGCATAAAGTCAGACATATGTTCACAGATATGTATACATATCAGCTGAACTTGCTAGTGAAAGTATGTAGATTAATTAAGATATTTTGTGACTCAATAAAATGTGGGGAGTTAAAAAAGCATGGAAAGCAACTGTAGATACCAGAGACAGTGTGGGAGGAGGGAGTGAAATGGCAAAGGGTGAGAAGTAGGGAATCAAGGGGAAAAGAAAAAAAAAAATAATAAAAGCAAAAATACACAGGAAACAAATGGGAAATTGTCTGTTGACAATAGCATGTATGGTAATAGCCTTGATTAAGCCAATATACAGTGTATTTTCTATGGGAAATCGCATTTTGTATACAGAGAATGAATGTAAAATAAATAAATTTAAAGAACTAGGTCTGATTCCTGGTCATCCCAGAGGTATGGGCTGGTATGAGCCTGCAATCCCAGTGATCTGGGGACAGGAAGGCAGGAGCAGGGCATGATAGAGACTGGACTGGGAAACAGTGAGAACCTGTCTAAAAAGGAGCCAGGCATGGGTCTTCTGTCCCAGCTGGGAAACTGAGGCAAGATCGAGAAGAATCTGTCTTAGAAACAACAATAAAATAAGGCGGGCGTTAGAAGTTGTTATACATCTAATAATGATACTACTACTACTAATAATAAATTGGTATTTTATAAAAATAAATTTTAATTGATAATTGGAGTAATTACATAACTAGAAAAATTAAATACAATTTAAACTCACAGCCATTCCCAGACAATTCTCATTTTCAAGTGAAAGTAAAATTCTTTCAAAAACTGTTACTTTTCAGATGTTTTCAAGCATTCTTCCTAAGGTAGTGGTGTTAGCCTACCTCAGTGTTTCCCAATCCTGGCTGCGTACAGTCCCCTAGTGCTCCTGGGAAGCACTAATGCACGCCAAGGCCTTCTTCCAATGGTGCAGCAGTTAAAGCAGACAGCAAATTTCTCTTAACTTTTTTTTTAATTTGATTTCTTAAAGCTAACACTGCTTTACTTGAAATTAATGACCACAGTAAGCTATATAGCCTCAGCTAGGTACTACTTTATAGTATGTTCATTCTACTCACTGAGTTTTAAGCATAAAGTCAGACATATGTTCACAGATATGTATACATATCAGCTGAACTTGCTAGTGAAAGTATGTAGATTAATTAAGATATTTTGTGACTCAATAAAATGTGGGGAGTTAAAAAAGCATGGAAAGCAACTGTAGATACCAGAGACAGTGTGGGAGGAGGGAGTGAAATGGCAAAGGGTGAGAAGTAGGGAATCAAGGGGAAAAGAAAAAAAAAAAATAATAAAAGCAAAAATACACAGGAAACAAATGGGAAATTGTCTGTTGACAATAGCATGTATGGTAATAGCCTTGATTAAGCCAATATACAGTGTATTTTCTATGGGAAATCGCATTTTGTATACAGAGAATGAATGTAAAATAAATAAATTTAAAGAATAAAAAAAAAAAGGCAGATTCTCTGGGGCTAGAACACAAGCAGGGTTGAGTTTTAGATGCTTCTCAAGTGATATAATGTGCATCTAGCCTTGAGAAACTGCCAACTACCTATGTGTGCATGGATAGACTGAGTGATAGAAGGAAAGAGAACTTTTGTTTGATCATTGTGTAGAAATGAAATAGTAAGTTTTTTTTCCCTTTTTTTGAAACTAACAATATTGATTTTCATTACAACATGGGTATGAAATAATGATCACACACATACACACACACATATATACACACACATATGTGTACATATACAGTATATACAGCGGCATACACAAGCCTGACACATTCAGGTAAACCCAGGACCTGAAGCCTGATCTTAAGCCTCCAGCCTAGCCTAGCAGCACACTACCACTTGTACCACTGAGAATAGGCTGGTCACAAATATTTTTCAACATTACCCTCAAGATGGCTCCATTTCATTTGACTTCTTGTTCTTTATTTACATGGCCTTTACTCACAAAAGATAAATTAGAGAACAGTCACATGGTCAAAGTTTAAAAACTGTTTAGAAAACTGTAAAGCATTTTCCCAAGAACCCTTCATTACGACTCTAGTGAAAGTCCTAGATTCGGTGAAGGTTGAGAGAGTAGATTAATCAGTCTATAGGATCATTTATTTTGTATCCTTTCTCTAGAAGCTATCAGCAAGGGCACCTGCATTGGAGACTTATTTTTGCAATGTGAACAATTGTTCTTTAGGAATGAAATTCTGTTCCACTGACAAAAGATGTGAGAAAGCTCAGGGTGCCCCTTGAACTATCTGACACTTTGTACAAAAGGTAAATCTGCTAAAAATATTTTTTTAAATACTTGAAATTCTCTCCCAACATTTTCTAAAGTGCCAAAGAATGAGAAATCAACTTCTAGAAAAAGGCAGAAAGAACAGGAAGGCTAACAAGCCTTACAAGAAAGCAATTTTCTGAAACGAAAAAAAAAAGGTAGTTTTCTAAAATTGAGGAACATTATTCCTTCAAAGAAAATGTCTCAAAGTGTCCTTAAAAAATATCAGTCCCTGTTAAAATCAAATTGTGTCATTTTTATCGAAGTAACCATAGATTTGTCAATTTTGTAATTGGCTTGGTTGGGTCATTCAATTTGACACTGTAGGGATTTCACCACCAGGCACTCTTATCAATTTTTTAATAAATTCCACAGATTGAGAATGGTAAATAATAAATGATACAGAGCTTGCAAAGTCAATATTTAATTTAGCATAGACTCAGGGAAACTTATGCTATACATACACATAATTCTATGATTTGAGTTTAAAGAAATAGAGAACAATAAGAGATAAAAGTATGAAAAATCATGACAACATTACCAATCACATACCTCAGAAGGCTTATAAACACAAGTATATTAATCAGCTTACTCATCTAAAAAGGAAAACACCTGAAAGCCAAAATCAAGTCCTCTGATTTCTTATTACAATTGGAACATATCAAAGAACAGTTATTAATGTTTAACCAACATGACTTTTCCAAAATGGGCATTCAAGTGGCAATGGATATTAAATAATTGAAAACACATTTACCAACAGGAGGAAATAATGATAATTATTGAGTTTGGAGACATAGAGTTTAGAGGACAATATTCTGGGTAGAATCACAGTATCATACTTTACAAATGCTGATTTCATTGTACTTTTGACATAAAATTAAGTATTATTTACGGTGAAAGCCTAACAGGGTGCAGGACAGTAGTGCGGTAGTGAAATGCCATGCTCTGTGAGGCTAACCTATGTGGGACGGTTCCAGGCTCCACTGCGGAAACCTCACTGAGCAAACCAAGCTTGTGCATGTCCATGATTCAAGGATGGCTGGGGCACAGTGTGGGTTGCACTGTCAAGACCCTGTTTGGGGTGCTGTATTTATCTCTCTGTCTCTTTTTCTGTCTCTCTTACTCATGGAGAAAATGAAAAAAACTTCTTTTTCAAGTGAAACATATTCTGTTTAGCACCCTTTTGAACCAATAAAATACAATTTTCTCATGCAAAAAATGTAGTTTTCTATGACCTAGTTTTACTAGAGAAACAGATTTGGCATTGATTTAAATATTACATATTCAATAACTATGATTAATAACCTCAATGGGGCCAGCAGGTGATGTGGTGGTTGGACTCACACATGGCCAACCATGGTTCGAGTCTCGGACCTGGCAGCTTGTTTTCTCACTTTCTCTCTCTTTCAATCTGTCCCTCTCTGGTCAAGTTATAAATAAAAATAATTAACTAATCAATTAATTCCTTAAAAAATAAACTCAGCATCACAACATTAAAGATATCTAGGCAAACAAGTACCAAATGTATACAGAGCCTTAGAGAGTCAAATTAATTTAAGATATTAAGGCTAAGGTAATTTCATTATTAGCTTTTGGGGACAAGAGCCACTGTCTCAATGTTACTCATTTTGTTTATCACATTACCTTGCACACCAGCTATTTGTTCGAACTCCATTTTTTTTTTCCATATAAATCATGGAGTGTACCTCTGTGTTTTTGTAAAGTCATGTATATCTCTTTTGTTATCCTAGATACTTGCTTTCTTAAATATTTTTTTCAGAAATTTAGAGAGAAGAGTGGCACTGGTAGAAATTATTAGTTTATTAGAACAGGATGGGAAAAATAGACTTGCAAAATTAATTGTTGTGGAAAATAACTTTAAACATAGAAAGTATTGACCACCCATCAGTTGGTCTAAATCATGTGTAGATTAAAGCAGGGAGGGCATACAAGCACATAGCCAACTGTCTGGAACCTTCTCATGGGATGGTAGCCATGGTTTAGAACTATCCTGCCAAATCTCATCAGTTCCTAACCTCCTTGATCCAGGACTCTACCATCTGATTTTTTTTTCTCACCATAAAAAGTTATGCATCTTATGTTTAACATTTAACCTCTGCAACTCAATGCAGTAAATCTAATGGTAAGAATTTTAAGTGCCACAATAGACTAGGGATAAAGAAGGTCTTTATCATGTAAATGGTGTCTAGGGCCTCACAGCTAGAGACATGTAGGCTCTGCCTAGAGCCTGTGCTTATTGCTGGACCTGCCCAGGGTTTCTGGCAAGAAACTAAAAGGGAATTATCACCTCTAATTTGCATGAGTGAAATGCCGTGAGAGAAAAGGTATAACTACATTTATGGATAATTAGACATACTACCAGGCAATTAGGAAGTAAAATTTGTCAGTGATAGATATACATTTACTTTCCAGCTAGGATTGCCTACATTTGTCAACTCAGTAACAAGGTATGCTTTGGAGTAAGGGCACCCATCAATACAGAAAATAGGGGACCTCAGTGGGCCTTCAGAAACAAAGGAGTTTATTGGCAGTGGAACTATTGGGTTGTCAGAAAACTCATGATGCATTTTTGCATAGAAAAACATGAAAATACATGTCATGGCTTTTCCAACAGCACAATGGATCAACTTGATCTTCTGCTGAAACTTGCAATGGTCCCTATTACACTTAAAATAAAATTCAAATCAAGCCCTTGCCAATGAGACCTCATCTACTTTGGACAGTATGGTTTCCTACTGCTCTTTCTTCTCTATGCTAGAGCCCGTTGTTCTGTCTGTCCCAGAACAAAAGAGTGATTCCTGTCGCTGAGATTTCAGAGAAGATGCTTTCTCATCTTTTGGGTCTCAATTGGATGCACAGGTTCCAGAAGGGTCAAATCAGAACTCCTCTGTTTTTTTTTTCTCTAGAATGTAAGCTCACGTTCAAAGATTTGATCTACTTTTGCCTTGTCTTTCATTGTAACATAGCTCAAAACACTATAGGTACCTAATTACTAGCACTTTTTGATTTAGTTGCATTTTTAATTTCATGTATGCACTTATTAAATTAGTTAATTAATTCTTCAAAAAGAAAACAATACCATTGCTATGCCCTAGGAATGTTTTAAAAACCCTTTATAAATAAAGTTTGAGGGGCCAGCAGATGGTGTGGTGGTTAAGGCACTGGACTCCCACATGGGCCATTGTGGTTTGAGTCCCAGACTCTCTCTCTCTCTCTGTCTCTCTCTGGTTGAATTTTTTTTAAAGTAATAATAATGATAATAAGTAAAATGAAATAAATCTTAAAAAATAGTACAGGTTGAGTACTTATCTGAAATGATTGGGACCAAAGTGTTATAGGGTTCTGATTTTTTTTTTTTTTTTGTATGATTTTGGAATACTTGCTGGAATATTTCCAGGATCTTTCCTGTTTATCAGAATGCTTTGGGCTAAATTGAAATTTAGAATACATAATGAGATATCTTGGGGATGAATCTCAAATCTAAATATGAAATTCATTTATGTTTCATATAAACTGTATATTTACAGCCTGGAGGCAATTTGACATATTTTGGTATCGCTGTGTTCTGACTGTGACCTGTCACATGAGGCTATGTGTGGAATTTTCCACTTGTGGCATCATGTCAGCAATCAAAAAGTTTTGGATTTTGGATTCCCAGTTTTCAGATTGGAACACTCAGCCTATATAAAGAACCATGATATTACGAAGGAGGCATGGGAATTAGGCCCATTTTAACATATAAAGAATTAAGCACAGGAAAGTTAAACTATGCTAGAGTTCAAAAGACCAGTTAGAGTAAGCAGGGAACAGAGCCCAGACAGTCACGTGTCAGGCCTGTATAAGTAGCACCGCAGTGTGCTTGCTTCATGGTAAACTGCTAAGACTAAGTTAGGCACAGAGAAGAGTTACAAGGTATGTGTAGAGCCCTAATCTGGTCCATATGTGAGAAGAGTGATGGGTTTTCAGAAAGGTTTCCAAGTGTGTATTGACTTTAATTTTGAGCTTTCACTCAGAACAATTTTCCCTGGCATTTCATCTTCAGCTTCTAAACTAATTCTGGCATGTCTTCTAAGCCTGCCCTGCTTTCCTGATTATGAATCTGAGTAGAAGTGTTTTATTCAGAAGGGAAAACCATCTTAAATTAGCATTTCTTAAATTACGTAATGAACACAAGTGTCCCCATGGTATTTAGATAGGTGGTCCTTAAAAAGAAAAAAAATATTCTTCTGTAGTTGGGTGGGGGAGCGGGGAGGATGACTAAAGAAAAGCAAAATGTTAGAAATAAGGAGAATATTTTGTGACACATCTAAGAAAAATATGTAATATATGTAAATTGGAGCCCAAATTGTGTAGCCATATGATGTTTACAAAATGTTATTTTTATATATATCAGGGTCTTTTATATTTATTAGAATGCTTTGGGCTAAATTGAATTTTGATCATCAAATGAGGCAACACTTTTCTAATTCTCTAAATTTTTGAAGAATGGAGGACAGTTTTTAAATAATGTTTTAAAAGCATTTTCATTCACATGTTATTAAGCTACTTTTTCCTACTTCTTGCAAATAGCCATTGAGAGTTGTCAAAGTTCTTCCAGTCCAAGTTTCTCTCTCTCCACTAAGAACATGTAAATGTCTCTAATGGCATTTCCTTTGTGCTCTGCTTTGCCAGGGCTTCTAAAAAAATTCAGAAAAAGGGACCAGCAGTTAGCGTAATGGCTATGTCACTGGATTCCCACGTAGTCAACCGAGGTTCACGTCCTGGACCCAGTGGCTTAAAACTCACACCGGGTGCGTGTGCGTGTGTGCCCAAGATGCCGAGAGGAGAACAGAGGAGAAGGGATTGCGGCGTGGCCATCCCCCCTGGGGGGTGATTTTTCACTTTCTGTCGCTCTGTCTCTCTGTCTGTCTGGTGAGCACACGTGCCCTATAGCAAAAAGGAAAACCTCTCCAAAATAAGAAAAGAAATTCAGAAAAACATCCAGATAAACTCTGTGAACTCTACTGTAGAGCTGACACCAGTATAAAAAGATCCCTGTAACCTACAACCAAACTTTAACCTATCAACACAGTTATTAATCAGTCAGTTGTGATCTTTAGTGTTTGTGAATGACACAATTTCCTGTAAACCAAGTAACCTGTATTAAATAAGGAGTGAGTGAGTTGTGGGGAGAGAGAGTGAAGATAATAAACATGGAGAGAATTAATTATCCCTGGGAGAACTGGGCAAGCCTAAACGCTTAAAATTATCACAGCGATCAAGGACTGAAGTGTGTGTGCTGCTTCTTCCTTCTTCTTCTGCTTTTGCTCCTCCCTCATCTTCTCTTTGACTTGCCAAGAATCCTGTCTGACCTAACTTTTCATACAAATTAGTGTGTTGGTATCTGCTTTAATCTCATCTTCCACTCATTTTAAATACTCTTTTACCAAGGGGGTGGGAAACATATTTGTTTGTGTTTTTAATGTGAACCAAAGTAGAAGCTGGAATTGTCTGTTTACAAAATGTAAACTTTGATGAAGAAAATGGATTGTGAACAACTGTCAAGTATGTCATCAGCATAGTTGTATTTTAAGGAGAGAAATAATTTCAAGTAACATTTAGAGCCCAATTAAAATTTCTCCATTGTTTGTGTATTTAAATACCTCAGGGTAGAATCTAAGTTATTTTTCATTTGTTTTTTTCTTTTTGTGTCTTTCTGTAGCTTGTCCAATAGTAATATTTTTTGACAGCCTTTATTTTTCTTTCTAATTCCCATTAGTGCTGTCTTTCTATTTTTTCCCTCTCTCATTCATATAGCAGTCTTCTTTTTCTATTTAACTTTATGGCATCTGTGTTTGTTGAGATAATCGGGCTATAATCATAACCTGTGTCACAATCATTATTTGATAGAAATTTCTGCATGGATATTTATATATTAGAATTGTTAAGGAGACCAGAAGATGGCATAATGGTTATGTTACTGGACTCCCACATAGTCTACCATGGCTTGAGTCCTAGACCCAGTGACTTAAATCACATACTGTGCTTGTGTGCCTGCATGCCCAAGATCCCAAGAGAAGAAAGGAGGAGAAGGGATTGTGGCATGGCCTCCCCATCAGGTGATTTCTCGCTTTCTGTCTCTCTTTCTCTGGTGAGCGCATAGGCCCTGTAGCAAAAATCTCTCTCTCTCTCTAAAAAAAAAAAAAGAATAGAAAATAACTTAGGATGTTACAAAATAAGCCAGCTACATTAATTGTAGAATCAGTATTGTGATCCTTATGATATACGGGTGAGGGAAGTGTTAAGTGAAAGAGCAGGTGAGGCAGTGTCATGTGACCTGTATTAAATAAATTCTTCCAGTTAAATGATACATTTTATCAGGAATAACTAACAAATACAGATTGCAGAAATGTGGGATTCTAGCATAGTAAACAGATTCATCTGATCAGATATTTTTTTCTCTCAAATATTATAAGGAAATTAATCAATGAGAAAGAACTGGACAGGTGGCCTCATCATGGCAAATTTAGGATTTCTCATCTGAAATCATTATAATTAGGCTTTCTTCATAAATGTGGTATAAGGAGTAAGGGCAATTTTAAAGGTAAAGCTCTTAGCACAATGCCTAGAACATGAGAAATGTGAAAAATAATTTTATTATTTTATTACAGTTATTCATATAAAAATATGGGTGGCAATTGAATAAATGGCATTGGCCTTGCCCTTCAGATGTTTTCCATCTAGTTTATCTAGTTGGAAAATGAAATAGTAGTGTTGGTCAGCATATAATTAAGTGCTAAATTACATGGTAGGGAGTTCAAAAACCGGAGCAGAATAGAGTGAGAAACGTGTATTGGAGTAATGTTATAAAAAGTAGTTGTCACCATAAGAAATATTTTCCATAATTCTTAATTATGTACTGAAGAACGTAAAAACTCTATCAGACTCCTATTTAGTGTCTCTCACTATGCCTGACACTATATGCCCATCCTAACTCTTCCCACTTCTTCATCACCTAAATCTAGTTCACTATTCAAGACTAATTGCCTCTCTCTGATAGCCAGGAAGTCGGTCTTCATAAAATGTAAAGAGTTTCTTCATTAATTTAGATTAAAAGCCAAATCCCCCTTCTCAGGCAGAGAAGACCTATAGGATCCGGCCTCCGCCTATTTCTTCAGCATCAACTCAAGAGCACAAGAGTCATCTAATTCTGAGTATTAGCCAATTTTTTTTCCGTCTCACAGACATTCACATTTTCTGTTCCTTTGTCTGGAATGCTCCATTCCTCCCATTTTTGCACAACTCAGTTCTTAAATAATATATCACAGCCTGCCCTCCCTACAACCCCAAGCCCACCCTACCATTCATGCCATTACTTTAGCTCCTTGTTTCCTTCACCAAACTCACTTTTTAAAATATTTTTTTCATTTTTTCTTTCACTCAGCTCCTATAGCATCTAATTGTAACCTAATGAATGAATTAGTAATAGCATTTAAAATTTAACATTGTTACCATGACTTAATTATAAAAGAATATGTCATTTCCCCTGGTTTGAGAATTTTTTGCTAGTCATTTGTATCTCTCCTCCAGGGGAACATATGTTTCCTTAAAGTAGGGATTATGTTTGTCTTACTCACCATCACATCACAGAACCACAGTAAATATTTATTTTAAAAAATAAAATAGGCCAGTCTTCTCAATCTTTTCTCCCACTTCTTTCCAGGGTTCCCTGGATAAACACGTGAAGTGGAGCTTTTCCTAACCATTGGTCACATTTGAATTTGTATAAAGTAGAAGTGCTCTCATCCTCTTCATCTCCTCTTAGGAATTTTATCTGTACTCATATCGACTCTATCAAACCTCTTGATTTTAATAAATATGAACTAGATCTTCCTCCTTTATATTCCTTGTAATAATGTATCATTTTCCCCTTATGGTACTAAAATTTTTGTCATGTAATATAGTCCTTTAGCACTAGTTTTATCCTTTTGGGTTTACTGTCAGTCTTTATCCATTAGGGTTCTTTGGTGACAATCCTAGAAACTGTCCCTTTAGTGACAAGGCCTAAAAACAATGAGAGGCTAACAAGTGCAAGAAAAGAAAAAGAGAGAAAAGAAAGAAAGAGAGGAGGAAAAGAAAAAGAAAAAAGAAAGTACTTGAAAAACATGGGCCAGTTCATAAAATGGATAGAAAAGTAGAACCACCAGGCTTCAAAAAACAGAAATAGAATAACCCCTAGGAATCTCATAATTTAAAACAAATGAGAAGAACCTTCTAGATCCTACTGTCAGAATTCATTTCACTTACAATTCTGAATCCTGAGAGAGATTTTGATTGGTGTAAGTTGGGGTCACTTGCCACCCAGCCAGTACATGAGATAAATGTCCTGCCAAAATGACAGCCAAATGAAGAAGACATGGCCAAGCAAAAACAACACAGGGAGGGGTCACTTTCCTTGACCAAAACCAAAACAAAACAAAACAAAAAACAGCTAATAAACTATACCATATATAGAATAGCACATGTTGGTACACTGGTGGCTGA
Organism: Tupaia belangeri chinensis; assembly: GCF_000334495.1. NCBI lineage: Eukaryota > Metazoa > Chordata > Mammalia > Scandentia > Tupaiidae > Tupaia > Tupaia belangeri. Next base: position 2,318,111 of record NW_006160032.1, read on the forward strand.
AACCATAAAAAACAAACAAATAAACAAACAACAGAACAATTTAAAACATCATCATTTGACTATTTATTTAGTGGTCTTTAGGAGAAGAAATTCTTTCACTCAGTTCCTACAGCATATAATTGTAACCTAATGAATGAATTGGTAATAGCATTTAAAATTTAGCATATATATCATGACTTAACTATAAAAGGATATGTAATTTCTACATATTATTATGTGCCACAGAAGTATAAGAACTTGTGTTTAACTACAAACTTATTGGCCTGAATGAACTGAACCATCTTCAGTTCTATTCAGCAGAATTATTATTTAATTCATTCAATATCACTGTTTTTTGACCACTAAGCAGGCCTTAAAATACACATAACTCAGTCTAATCCAAGTTGATATGAGACAAGCTTATGTCTAGTACACAAACTCTATTTATAATGGCAAAACCTACCTATAGGCTATCCAGTTCTACTTACATCAAATAAAATACATTAGCCCCTTTTACCTACTACCTGCAGTATCAAATCAATTTCTAACAATGCTTTTCGTCTGGTGTGTCAGGCAAAGATAATTGGATCAGGACTTTGAATCTATCAGGAGAGAAGCAGAACCATGTGTTGACTAGTATTCTCCTTCTGTGGGAGGACTGAAATCTGGAGAGTTATTTTGCTTATGCATGCCAAATATGGACCTCTTTTCTCTATGTCTTTTCTGAGAAATTGAGTTGGAAACTCCAGTTTACTTAGAGGATGATGCAAATCCACTTCTTAAACCAGTGAGTAGGTTGATATGCTTGAATGACTTTGTTTCAGAACATTAGATCTGATAGATGTTAATACTTGAAACATTCCATTTTTACTGTTTTGTTAAATTGGCTGTTGCATGTTTATTAAATAAAAATAACCCAGTTTTGCAGAAATATTACGAATTCTTAAACATATTTAGATTTGCCAACATAGTTGCAAAAGACAGACTAGATTAAAAAAATAAGGAAGGAAAAAGAAAAAGAAAGAGGAAGGACAGAAAGAAGAAAAAAGAGAAAAGTATGCATGCATATACATATGTATATGCATATTTATATGAGTGCTTATATATATACATATATATATA
>NW_006160032.1:2319399-2387626 GCF_000334495.1 Tupaia belangeri chinensis
TATATATTACACCATGGACACAAACTGGTCCATTTGCAAACAGCCATCTTATCAGCATCCTGGCTCAGCCACATCCAAAGAAAAACGTATTTCTTTGTTCAGTCTTTAAAAAAATAAATGCTAGTTTCTTTAAAAAAATACATATGTTACATATGTTCCTCTGATTTAGGTCCAAAGCACATTAAAATTAAAAACTTTAAAATTTTATAAGCTTTTATTAATGAGTTAAAAGGGAGTGGATTAAAATAGTCCAGTAGGGCTTTCCTAAGGCCTCCAGTGAGCCTGACACTACTGGGCATTGTTTTCCTTGCTAAAATCTGACTAATGTATAGGTTCAGGTCTCTTCTCTGAAACAAGGCAAAGAAGCCGAGGTGGGATTTGTGCCCTTGCCTTTTGAGACTTAGCTTTCTTACACCTCAAGCTCTTGTTTTCCTCTCTTCCTGTATAATAGCTACTGGACCTGTGGTTCTGGTGATCTAACTGGGGTAACCATTACACCTGCTTTGGCTAATTGGATGAGGTTTCTATTGGCAAGTCTTTCCTGATCCTTCTTCCTTCCCAAGTATGGAGAGTGTGTAACCTACCATCACCTACCATCAGATTCACCCTATTTTATTTGTGTATTTATTTTACCCAGTTGCACTGTAAACTCTGGAAAGCCATAACCCACAGCGGTCTTACTTATCATTATAACAGCACACAGTGGGTACTCCCTAAATATGTACTGAATAATAACATTGCTCATGATTCTCTCACCAGCACCTCTCAAACTCTCATACAAGAGGCAGCAATATCCTTCATAAAAGTGATTTTTGAAGTCAAATTGGCCTTGTATATGATGAGAGTCCTTTTTGTTTTCTTCTTTATGCTACATGGTGGTGTCTTATCCTCTCTACCCTTTCCTGTATTCAGCAAGTTGACTGCTATAAACACAATGCCTCTGTTTTATATTCCTGAGCACACAACAACTGAAACAAGTACAAGGTGACTTTGCTGTAACTCAGCAGTCTTTTCAAAAATGTCTTGTTTCCCCCCTTTTTAGGTCCTCAGAACACTGTTATTAAGGGCTGAGAGGTGAAAATATATTAGATAAGAAAATAGCAGACAGGAATCCTGAAGCACTTTAAGAAAGCTTGGTCTGCAGGAAATCCTCATCTTGACTCCAATCATCAGAAAGCCCGTTCTTTACTACAGGTAGGTCCATCAACCTACATTTCTTTTAAGTTTTTATTTAAAAAATAAAAATCCCTTTATAGAAAAGAGAGTTTTATTTTCCCTCATGTCTGAAATGTAAAAATCAAATCACTTTCAAGATGGGAAAGATCTTTAATCAGAAGAAAATGCAGGCGTTTCTGTGTTGTCACTGCTTTGGAAATTCCACAGGTGACATCATGTACTCTAAAGAAGGATGCTTTAAATGATGTTGTCTGTCAATAGACATTTTGATACATCTGTATGCTCTGTGTCTTGATGGACACAAAGATTCTGCCTTTTTGGAAAAGAGAACTATTAAATCTTTGAAAAAGGAAGCAAGTATTTAAGATCTGTATGAAATGGAGATGATACTCAATTCCTCTTGCCCCATCCTTTCTACAAGGAAGATAGACTTAGTGTGAGAAAAGTTAGGCTTTTGTTCTTTCTTTGTGATCTGCAGGCTTGCCGGAAAACCTTTATTTAAGAGTCTGTTCCTTAGATTTCTCCGTATGTAATCTTGCTGGGTTGTTTTATTTTATTTTATTTATTTATTTTTCTCTCCTGGGATATTTCCTGTTAAATGAGCCAATCTCTATAGTAAGTTATAGATTTATGATACCTAAAAAGAAAAGAGACTTGATTCTCTTGGAGATAATACTTCATCCTCAACGTAGAGCCATCTGTAAGGCTTGTGGAAGGAGAAACATCAATCCAAATCACTAATTCAAGCCTTTATTAAAAAGATGGGAGGTACCTTAAAAATTTGTCAAGATAAATTGAGGAAGATCTATCAAACTTTGGTTTTATTCCGAGAATTATAGTTCATTGTCTTAAGTTCCTGGAAGTTCGGAGGGACTTTGGTTTGTATTAATTTCGGAGTTTCTCAGTATGGAACCTTGGTCCCTGCGGTTGCGAGAACTGTTCATCCACATTATCATATTATTTGAATATTCAATCTATTGGCATAAACAGTAAGATTTTATGATTGGTAATTTTCTAAATTGCTATATATATCCTACGTTTCCCCTATAATATTTGCATTATATCTTTTGAGAGGACAGAGCATTCTCTATTTCCTGGGAATTCTGAGGAGTAAATCTATAACTATGTCTCTCTGACACTACTTTCATTCATCCTCACAGATACGTGTCTGAAGTGTAACTCTCCAGAGAGTAAACAAATATGTTTGTCATTAGTCTAGCACACCTTAACATAAGGCAATCATCTTTTACCTCATCATTTCTCATCTTTCCCAGTTTTACTGTTTTCTCAGTCTCCAAGGATTTAAATCATTATCGCTATGCTTTTTATCCTTCATCTGTTTTTTTCATCCTGATTATATGTCTGTCATTTATGCTAGTGTTTCTGCTTTCGGACTGAGTCTTTCACCCGTCCTCATCCTCTGCAGTGTCCCACTGCAATCTCACCTTTTCAAGCTTTCATGCTCTCTTCTGAGTCAACCCATTTTATTCCTACCAGGCCTTCATTTTCACCTCCAAATTAAAATTCAGTCTGTGTTCAAGTGAAATAAACAGATTTTAAAAGAGCACTTCGATCGTTTCTATCAGTGTAGAAAAATTTAAGTGTATCTGTTACCTTAGCATTTATCTTGAGGTGAACCATATTATATCTTTGAAACCCCATGCCATCAGTGTGGCTTTATACTTAGAAAGTACACAGGTAAATGTATCAGAAATGGCAAAATTGCATTTTTCAAAGATATATGTTTCCAGAAATTTATAATTATTCAACCTATATTAATTAGAAGTTGTAACAAAATGAAGACGGTCTTAGATGTCTTAAGGGTTTGGCAAGTAGCAGAAGGGCAGGAATGGAGGATTGAAGGCAATTTGAAGTAAATTACTAGTTAGAAAACAGCCCATTTAAAACAAAACTTTTCTGTCTGAAAATAAAATGCAAATCTGACACAGGGAAGTGTGATATAGGACCATGGGGAAGAATGTCTAGACTATTTTGCATTATAAAATGAGTAACAATAATCTCTCTCCTTTGTTTTTTTAATTCAAAGTGTAAGCTTTCTTAGTGGGTCTCTTTCCTAAAGGGTAAAAGCTGCTAACCTATACAATTTTACCACTGTCCTGAGGGCATTGTAGTTTATTTCAGCCAATTAATATAACAATTACTGCAGGAGATGCTTATGGGAGCACCCTACTGCTGGTTGAGTCCCCACCATTCCTGGTATGATTAAAACCCCTCAACTTCAAATTTTCATATTATGCTGACTGCTTCTACTTCAAAAGAACTTGTACAGTAATTTGGAAGAGCACATTCTATTTATTCCCTTCATTTTCAAATTTTGTTCTTCTTAATGTTTTATAGACACTTTTATACAGTGTAATAACCTAGATTTTTACCTTTCTCTACTTTTGTTGGAAATAATTTGTATCTATCAAATTGTTATTATTATTTAAAAGCCAACACTGCTTTCATTGGAAGGCAGGCAGAAGAGGGTATGACTATGATTTCCATTTTACTGAGTTTGCCGAGGTGTTTCCATAATGGATTTCCAGTGTAAGCTGCTTTATTGCTGACAGCAAAATGATAATTCCAAGCATCCTAACATGACATATGAAAAATCTCAATGATAATACTGATTAACATATCTTTTGCATTTAAATTACTATGTTTTTTAAGAAGAGAAAATTGTACATTTGGTGAGTTGTTTGCCTAGTCAAATAAACATATATCAGGATGTGCAATCTAGTAATTAGATGCATTTATCTGCTTGTGACACCACTAGAAAATACTCTGAATGAAGACTAGGGGCAAAATACTCCTACTTGGATTGTGGTTGCAAAACACATGGCCTCCCATAAGCATAATCAGTGCTTATGCCTAAACATGGAAAGCATTTACCTCATGTTTTATAACTTTAGCTAGAGTAATATATTTATAATTAATTTTTTTAAATAATATATGCTTTACATTTTATGGATACATTTGCCTTGTGTGTCATCGTCTTAGTGAACTTTGTGGTATATTTGGGAGAAGATTAAAAGAACTGTAAAAAGCAGACATTCTATTGTCCCGAGAACACAGAAACAGTGTTCAGAAACTTTTTAGCATCTAAAAGCATATCCTCTTTTAACCATGAGACAATACCACCCTGTTTGTTCTTACCCCAACAGATCCAAACACCCTAGATAACTGTGGGAACTTTGTTCTCTCTGATGCTCCAATATTTTTTATCATCTTTTATTTACACTTTCCTCTCTTGATATTATCTATATTTAAATATACTAGCATAATTAATAATACTGCATTCAAGTCAGCTCTATGTTTTAGTTGATTCCTTTTTATTCAAGTGACAAGAAAGAAAAATTAATTTGTTCTCTATTTGGGAAGAGGAGAAACAGACCTAAAGAGGAGTTGGTTTTGTTCTTGGAAGGATGATAGTGAAGGAGACATCCATCTGAGCATTCAATTACTATACATATGTCCAAATCTCGGATCTGGGATTAGATGTGTTAGGGGAAAGGGGAGAGTCAAAGGAGAAGGAAAAGGAAAGAGAGAGAAAGTGACTTAAAGGGAGAGAGAAAAAGTGAAAAAAGAATCACTGAATAAATATATGGAGGGTTAGCTAGCTGATGCACTGCTGAAATGATGCTGAACCACGTGGAAGATCGCAGGTTTTGGTTTGTTTGTTTGTTTGAGAGGTATTTTGCTATAGGTCACATGTGCTCACCAGAAAACAGAGAGAGACAGACCAAAAATGGCATGAATTTAAGCCACTGGGCCCAGGACTCAAACCACGGCTGACTACATGGGAATCTAGCAACATAGCCAACCAACTGCTGGTCCTGGAAGATTGCAGTTTTGTTTCCCCATTGACCTGTATGTGCCAGGTGTGTGTGTTCATGAACCTGGAAGGCAGCGAGGCATCACAGCATGGCATGCTCTTGAAAGTACCTGTCTGTCTCTCTTCTCTCTTTCTCTTTCTCTGTATCTCTCTCACTCTCATGAAAGAAATAAATAAAAATGCCTTTTTTATTTCTTTCTTAATAATTTGTTATTTCATTATAATTATTAAAATAATTTTTCTCTATCTTTGTCTTTAAGAAACCATCCAGTAGAAAAATCCATCAGAAGTATGGTTGGAGGGAAATTTGGAATTTATTTGTGTTATCGACTTGCTTATAAATGCATGCAGAAAGGGTGTCAGGAGCTGGTTGAGAGTAGGGTAATAATTTTATTCTACCAATTACATCCTGGAGATCACCTCTTCTCACTGCCTATAGTTTTGGGTTTCAATTTAGTTGAAGGCTTCTGTAGTTTGAATGTGTTCCCCAAAGATTATGTGTTGAAATCTTAATTTCCAATGCAACAGTGTTTAGAGGTTATTAGGACACTTAGGCTCTTGCCTTCAAATGGATTAATGGCATTGTAATGGGAATGCATTTGCTCTGATAGCAGGTTCTTGAAAATAGATCAATTAAACAGTTCCCTCCCTCTCTTTCTCTCTCCCTCCCTCCCTCTCTCCTTACCCTACTTGTCTCTTTCTCCCCCACTCTCTCTCTCTCCTTGTCCTTTTCTCTCACTCTCATCTTCTCTCTCCTTCTCCCCCCCTCTATTTCTCTCTCCCTCTCTCTCTCACATGGTTGTACATGTGCTCTCTTACCTTTCCATCTTCTGCCATAAAATAATGTAGTAAGAAGGCTCTCCACAGATGCAGGCCCAATGACCTTGGACTCCCTAGCCTCTAGAATTATAAGAAATAAATCTTTGTTCTTTATAAATCACCCAGTCTTGGGTATTCTGTTATAGCAGCACAAAAGAGACTAAGACAGGAACAGCAGATATAAATCTGAACTACTTAGAAAACACTTTCAAAATTTATACTAGAAGATATCTCCTTTAAGATTGATTTTAGTAGAGTAGATGGACCTGTGGATTTTGAAACTACTTTCCTGGGACTAGCAGATGGTGTAATGGTTACATGGCTGGACTTCCACATACTCAACTCAGTTTTAGTCCCAGACCCAGTGGCTTAAAACTCATGCCAGGTGCATGTGCATTTGTGTCCAAGATCTTGAGAGGAGACCGGAGGAGAAGGGCCTGTCGCATGGCCATACACTCAGGTGGGTGATTTCTTGCTTTCTGTCTCTCTCTGGTGAGCACATACACCCTATAGCAAAAATTTCTCTTAAAAAATGTATTTTTCAGGGAACCAGCAGTTAGTGTAATGGCTATGTCGCTGGACTCCCACGTAGTCGACCGCAGTTCGCGTCCCGGACTCGGTGGCTTAAAACTCACGCCGGGCACGTGTGCGTGCGTGCCCGCCCAAGATCCCGAGAGGAGAATGGAGGAGAAGGGATTGCGGCGTGACCATCCCCCCTGGGGGGTGATTTCTCACTTTCTGTCTCTATGTCTCTCTCTGTCTGGCGAGCGCACACACCCTATAATGAAAAAACCTTTCCCAAAAATAAATAAATAAATAAATAAATAATGTATTTTTCAGTAATTTTGATATACATCGGTTACTGAGCAAGAGAAAAAGAGAGAGAATGCCAATCATCATCATAAGCAAAGGTAGAAAATATACTAATGATAACTTACTATATTTGAACATTCAGTTTTCTTTTAGACACTCAGAAAGCAGTAGACATTTTTAATATGTTAATATATTTTTAATAAAATACACTATTTTACAGTATCTCCAATAGTTGCATTAAAGAATATTATTTTATATGATCAATTCTTATGTCATTGATTAAGCCCATGTGTATAACCTTAAATTTAATGTAGTGACTATACTGAGGGCTGAGGTATGGCAGCAGGGTGTAAATAAATACTACCTCAAGAATCATACCGTAAGGGAAACAGCAGTTAGCGTAATGGCTATGTCCCTGGACTCCCACGTAGTCGACCGCGGTTCGTGTCCCGGACCCGGTGGCTTAAAACTCACGACGGGCGCGTGTGCGTGCGTGCCCAAGATCCCGGGAGGAGAATGGAGGAGAAGGGATTGCGGCGTGACCATCCCCCCTGGGGGGTGATTTCTCGCTTTCTGTCTCTATGTCTCTCTCTGTCTGTCTGGCGAGCGCACGCGCCCTATAGTGGAAAAAAAAAGATTTGAGATGGGGAGAGCCTTCATGGAAATATAATGAAAACAGTAAAGGATTCGAGAGAAGGCATTACTGGTAATTCTCTCAGTATTTCCCTGATGACTTTATGATCTTAAACCCAAGGTGATGTTTGTGATAAATTAGGGAGAAGGAAGAATGAGCTTCAATGAAGCCCAGTGGGGTGAGACCAGGTAGGTCTTCACAGCCTGTTAGGACTCCACTGTCTACACTGATTGCACTGCTGTCCTCAACACTGCTTAAGCATGAGTCCAGGTTCTGAAGCCGACCCTCTCAAAAAAAAAAAAAAAAGAATCATACTGTAAGTGGATGCAAAGTTTATTATATGCCCTGAGAATTTCCAGCTAACAATCTATACAAGTTACTTGTTTAAAATGCAGAATCTTAGTCCTTACAGACATAGCCCTATGAAATTAGAATCTACAAGAACAGAGTGTAGTAATTCAATTTTTACAAGATACAAGTTAAAATCATGCACAACAGATTTTGATAGCTAATGTGTACTTTAAAAACTTCTAGACAGTTTTAGACAGGTACTTTGAAGCAGATGATTCAAGATATTACTTTTTATTACAGGCAGGAAATATTGGCATTCAATACTAATGATTGAATGAGAGAGCAAACCTCTTGCTTTGATGTGCCTTCATTTGAAACTATTTTACCTTAGCAAAGAACTTGCCACTAAAATAAAAATAGCAGCAACCACGATAACAAAGAAAGAAAACAAAACCAAACAAATATTGTTACGTACACACTTATTCATTCAACAGTTATCTATTGAGTGACTAAAATGCACATAATGGCTTCTTTACAATACAGGTACATTATTGGAGGAGAAATGACTAGTACTCTACAGCATTTTATTAATAATAAAGCTTGAAGGTAATTCATTCAATAAACACAAGCAGAGTCCTTAATTTTCTTGGTAGTTTAGGCTAAAATATTGTTTTCATTGATTCTTCTGCAAAATCACCTCAGTAATTTCCCTCTTTGAGGCAAGAGACTCAAGAGATTATTTGGATGTCTTGGGATAATGGAATAAAAATATAAAAATTATTTGGTAATTTAATTCTTGTTTCTCTATAAAAATATTTAAAGCAATTTGTTGGTTACTTCACTTTCTATTAAATAAGAATTAAATCAAGACTTAGTTAAAGCTGCTTTTAAACTCTGAATTTCCTAAGTAATTGCAATTTTGTAGACCTAGTCTCTTGCTATACAATTTATGTTTTTATTATTTAGAATTATAATCATTGGTATCTGTAAAATATCAAAAGATATAAATGACATGACCATCTATGAAAATTATGACTTGGGATAAAGTATTTATGATTATGTTACTTTTCTTTTTAAAAAGTCTAATTTTATATGAAAAATCACATTTATTTATTTACTTTTTAGTTTGCTGTGGGGCATAAGTGCTCACTAAACAAAAATAGAGAAACAGAGAGAGAAAGTAAGATGTGATAATTATGTAGCAATCCCTTCTCCATTCTTCTCTTAGGATTTGGGCACCCACGTACATACCTAGCATGTTTTTCTTTTCCTTTTTTGGGGGGAAAGGTTTTTGCCATAGGGCGCGTGCGCTTGCCAGAAAGAAAGAGACAGAGACACAGAAAGTGAGAAATCATCCCCCAGGGGGCATGGCCACGCCACAATCCCTTCTCCTCCATTCTCTCAGGATCTTGGGCATGCTCGCACACTTGCCCGGCGTGAGTTTTAAGCTACCGGGTCTGGGACGCGAACCACAGTCGGCTACATGGGAGTCCAGTGACATAGCCTTTACGCTAACTGCTGGTCCCTTCTAGCATGTTTTTCAAGCTACCAGGTCTAGACTTGAACCTACAGTCAGTCATATGAGATTCTGTCACCTTAACCACCACACCAGTGGCTGACCAACAAAAATCACTTTTTCAATTTATTAAACTAGATTAATTTATATATGATATAATTAGTAAAACCTTTTAAAGACTTATTTCAAATGCTATTTAGCTTTAAAGGCAAGCTATGTAAATTGGAGGTTAAATGTATTTCCCGCAACTATAATAAATCAGCTCAAAGTGTTTGGATATTCTATTTTAATCTAAATATGTCAGTTTATATGAGTAAATAGCAGGGTTTACCAAACAGCGCAAACTCTCATAATAAAATCACTCTAAAAGTAAGTAAACCCCTGAAAATTGATTGGAAAGAAATTATTAAAGACTAACAAACTATGGCTAGATGAGCCCAAACTTCTAAGACCTAGGTGAAATCATCACACACAATACTTAGATAGGACATTTTACCAATGTCCTTCACACCTTAAAGATGTTAAATTAAAAAATAAATGATGGCCCAATCAAGCAGCACAGCACCAGGTTCAGATCCACAGGTCAGTCAGAAAACCAGGGGCTTGCATGCACGGCCGAGATCCTGAGGAGCTAGAGGGCTCACAAAAGGGGGCTCAGGCTTGGAAGACACAGGGGAGGGTGGCTTTTCCCTCTTTCTTTCATGAGTGTGCATTTACCCTATCATGAATTTAAAAAATATAAGACAAATTATTATAGACATTTTCTTTAATCATGAGAAATATATTAAAATTAAATACACAAGAATAAAGTTTTAGTGAAAAATTTAAGTGGCAATTAGGAATTGCCTGGAAATAGCACAAAAGTGGTTTTGTTTTTTTTTTTTTTTGAAGTGATCATAATAGTGCAGTAGTAAGACATAAAATGCTTTGACTAAAAGTCCAAACATTGGGAGAAAGTGTTCAATGTTAAAATAACCCACCTAGTCTGGTTTTGTTTTGTTTTTTTCCTCGCTTTCAACTAATCGTGGTTTCTCAGTTTTATGTTTTTTGAAGACTCTGTTTACTGGTATCTCTATAATATCAAAGAAAAAATTATGCATGTCATTTGTTAAAACAGTAAGGTTAGGGGTCAGGCAGGGGCACAGCAGTGGCACAACTGAGCCTTCGTGGGAAAGGCCCTGGATCCAGGATCTCCCTGAGCCCACTGGGCATATGCATGTATGCTTGTGATCTCAGCTGGCTGAGGCTGGCAACAGGTTGCTGTGTAAAGACCCTGCTGGGGTTGTCTAACTGTTGGTCTTTCTCTCATTGAAAAAACAGATAAACTTTAAAGAACAACAAAATATGGCAAGGCCATCTATTCCAGGGCCATCACGAAAGCTGTAGTAGGGACAGTCGTACTGGGGTTTTGCAGGAGGGGAGAGAAACTGGACTCAACTCTGAATACACCAAAGAAAAGTGGGATTTATAGCCAAGGAGCAGGTCAGGGAGCCGAGGGTTGGTGAACGGAAAATTACTGAGGGTAGGGTGATTTTCTTGTTAAACTTAACTAATAGAACTCCCCCTCTAAGAAGACCAAGGTGGTCAAATATTATCTGGGAGTTAGTAGAAGATAAAAAATTAGACCAACTCTCAAGGGTGACCACATATCTTAGAGGCTGGAGGGAGAGTCAGGGTAAATTGATTTAGTCAGATATTTGAAAAAGCTGTATTCTATAAGGACGAGGCCTAAGGACTGGGCCTAGTTAAGAAAAGGCTCAGAGCAAGCCTATAGAAAATTTGTTCAAGGAGAGTCTTTGTCACTGATACACGGATTGTGCTGTCCTGGATTATAAAATGCCAGAGAAATATTCACTATACATACTTTTAGAGATTCAGCATATCACAGGAATGCAACAGGTATTAACAAAACCTAGTCACCTGACCGCTACATTACAGCATGCAAAATTTTCCACAATTCAACCTAGAGAGCATTTGTTAGTTTTGTCTGCCATCTTCAACATATTCACCTTTGAGTAGCAGTACTACAATTTTCCACTCAAATAATTCTCAGTTCACCTACTTCTAATCTGGTAGCTTGGAACCATCGGAACACAAACGTAAATGGGGAAATCAGACTTCATCAATAAGGAGACCTTTCTTTTTTGGGAATAGACAATTTATGGAGGGACAGATCACCTAAACCTGGCTAGACAGTGTCTGTGAACCAAAATCCTTAATTTGACAGAACTTCTGTAAGTAGTTTGAGAATCTTAAAGCCTGAGGAAGAAAGCCCCCTACCGGTGTCCATCATGCTACCAAGGAGATAACATGCTCGGTAACGAGTTGGTAAAATAAAACATGGGGCCAGCAGATGGCATAATGTTTAAGGCAATGGACTCCCACATGGCTAACTGTAGCTCAAGTCCTAGACCTGGTGGCTTGAAACTCAAGCCAGGCAAGAGTGTATGTGTGCTCCAAATCCAGAGAGGAGAAGGGAGGGGAAGGGATTGCAGCTTAGTCATCCCCCTTGGCAAGAGGGGATTTATCATTCTCTCTTTCTCTGTGTTTCTCCAGTGAGTGTATTTTGCCTTATAGCAAAAACCTCATTTTAAAAAAATTATGTAAATTAATTAATTAATTAATAAAACAAACAGAGCTGGATCAAGTTCTGAATTCATGATTTGAGCACTTACATGTACTTGTTCTAAAAGCGAGAGCTATCTCTGCTCTGTTATAAGAACCAATAATTTACCAGATAAATATATACATATACTGAGTATCAATCATATGCATTGTTTAAGCTACTATGAATTACTTTTCGTGTTATTTCTGTGACCGAAACATGGCTAATTTACCAAGCATCTGACCTGTGTCTATTATTTTACATATCTTACTCATACTCAAATTGAGATGGATAGAGTGTTTTCAGAAAATGACTTGGTCTTTTCTATATCTGGTATCTTGTGCATTGAGCTTTTGTGGTTCATTCCATTTTGGATATGTTCTTGAGCAGGTTATCAATAGAACGTTTTGGAATTATGTCAATGTTCTGCTATAGGCACATGTAAATACTAAGCTCTGGAAATGTGGCTAGTCTGAAGTAGGATATGCTACAAGTGGATATATATACTGGATCTTAAATCTTAGTATGAGGACCAGCAGTTGGCGTAGTAGCTGCCACTGGACTCCTATGTAGTCAACTGCTGTTTGAGTCCCAGACCCAGTGGCTTAAAACTCAGGCTGGGCGCATGTGCATGTGTGCCCAAGATCCCGAGAAGAGATTGGAGGAGAAGGGATTGCAGTGTGGCCATCCCTCCTAGGGGTGATTTCTCCCTTTCTGTCTCTCTGTCTCCTTCTGTCTTTCTGGTGAGCACATGTTCCCTATCGCAAAAACCTCTCCAAAACAAAAAAAGAAAGAGAAAAACAAGCAAACAAACTTAGTATGAAAAACAATATATAATCTCATTACCATGTTTATATTTATTACTCATGAATAATAATATTTTCATGTGCTGGGTTAAATAAAAATGTTATTCAAATTAATTTCCAGTATTTTTGTTTATTTAATTTTTTATGAGAGAGAGTGGGAAGGGCAGAAAGAGAGAGAGGTGTTTTTGGTAGGGGTGTTGCTTTTGTGATCCTCTGCTCTATCCCAGTTAGGAAGGATTACAGGCATGCTCTGCCTTGGGCTGGATTAGACGGGTTAGGGATTCAAACTTGTACCTTGCACGTGGCCCCAGCCTTCAGCAGCAGTGCTCTATTGCTTGCATTACCACCACTGGGCCACATTTAATTTTTTTAATGTGGCTACCAGAAAGTTTTAGATTACATATGCAGTTTGTATTATGTCTGTCTTGAACAAGAGATCTAGAAACATTCTTTGATGAAAAGTTCATGGCATTTCCTCTCCCCATTCCTATGTCCAAACCATTAAAAGTATCCTATGGGACCAGCAGATGGCATAGTGGTTACATTGCTGTCACAAGGCGGACCACGGTTTGAGTCCTGGACCTGGTGGCTTGAAAATCATTCCCCCATGTGTGTGTTCATGCCCAAGATCCCAGGAGGCAAATGGAGAAGAAATTGCAGCATGGCCATTCCCTCTGGGAGGTGATTTCTCACTTTCCTTCTCACAGTGTCTGTCTTTTTGTCTCTCTAGCAAGAGCACACACCCTAAGGCAAAAACTTCTGAAAAAAAGTAGCCTACGATGTGATCAGCTGCACTGTCAGTTTATAGTTTTACTTGCATTGTCTTTGGCCTACATCTCCTTGTCATCACTAGATCATGAACTCCCAAGTACAGGGATGGCCATTTCGCGCTGTTTGTGCCCAGCAGCAGCAACAGCGTGACTACAATATTTTTACTTGTTTGGGTTTTACCTGGCATGATGGATGGCAAAGGATTTGTGAAATTGGATGGAGGGGAGGGAGAGGTTATAAAAATCAAAAAATTAGTGAGGTCATTTAAATATAGTAAATGAATAGGAAGTGGACTGGACAGGACAAGAGCACATTGTGGAATCTCCAGTGAACTGGAGAGCAAAAATCCCATCTCAAGGAGGCACCGCTGTGCAGCCAGTTTTGCCATGCAGATGCTCCAGTCTAATGCTGCCAGATTTTCAAGTTTTTCATGGGAAGAAACACTCAGAATCCAGATCATTACTTACTCTCCTTAAATACTAGCATAGCAACCCCTAATCTTTTAAAAGCGTAATCTACCAGCAAATCTACCTCTTTGGCCTGAGTCTGGCATACAGCTACCAAAGTGTAACCTGAGGTGTTCCTGGCTAAAAGTTTGTCGAATTTTGCTTCCTGTTATAGAAGGGGCAAAAGTAAGGTAAAATTGCACATTAGCCCCAGAAATCAGTAACAGACTGAAACGAAAGCCACCAGAATTCAAAGTTTTGGGCTCTCCTTTCCATTATTGAACCTGTTACTCTCTATAATTAGGAGATGGCATCAATCATTAATTAGAAAAGAAATCCTAAGTGAACAGTGTGAGGTATCTCCATGGGAACAACACTGGTTTCCTCGCAGTGAGAGGGAGCAATACGGGAGTACAAAACCAGAGTTAGTGAGCATCTTAGTGAGTCTGATTTAGGCACCTAATATTCTCCCTATGTAAAAGCCAAATACAACACATTTTTTTTTTCTTTTGTGTATAGTCCTATTTCCTCTTTGATCCTTTTCTTTGAAATCTTTGGTGATGTGTTTCTGTTCGAATGAGGTAGTCTGACCTGTAGTACTCACAGGAGTGAAGTAGCTTCTTTACCTGCAACATCAAACATTGAAACAAAAGAGCAGTTGTACCAAGTTCATTGAGATTCACTGAAAAGTGTTGCTCACCTGCAGAGCAGGTGAAAGTTTCCTGCCGGCTTCTCATTTAGGGAAAACCTCTCCGCTTACGCCTCAAGAACTGTACAAACCTCTAAAGAGCAGTAGTGAGAAAGAACTAGATATTAACTTTTTTTTTTTTTTTTTTGCCTATAGAGATAGTTGTTAAGTTATACAATGGAATAAGGATCAAGGAATTAATGAGGCAAGAAAAATGGAACTGTGATGGACTTAGCAGGCTGGGCCTTCTTCTAACAAGCTGTCCTTGTATTTTTTTTCCATCTGCTGTGGAGTTTGAAATACCACCTTGCTGGAGAAGTATGTAAAGAAGAGTATGTTAGCAGTTGTCTCTTTCTCACAAGCCAGCTACATTTTACCTTACAGTTGAGTTGAAATATTTGCACTGTTCCTATTACATAACTTAGTTGTTTCAGATCTTGGCATCAAATCCTTACCAAGTTTTATATACAATGAGGGTAACGGGGGACGTCATAGATGTA
Source organism: Tupaia belangeri chinensis (assembly GCF_000334495.1). Lineage (NCBI taxonomy): Eukaryota > Metazoa > Chordata > Mammalia > Scandentia > Tupaiidae > Tupaia > Tupaia belangeri. The sequence goes on from NW_006160032.1 coordinate 2,334,303, forward strand.
CTCAGGGAAAAGATAACTGACTTGGGCATGTGGGGGGATTTGTTCATTTCAAAACACAAGCAAATTTTATTTGCTTGGATAGATTAATTTTCTTGTTATAGTTTGCAGTGTACTCTTACAAACAGCTTCATTATTGCTGTAAATAGCTCAATTTACTCTGTAGCAGTCACAGGAGTAAGGAGCTTCTGTACAGGATCCTTCTACCCTTCCCAGACAGGATAATCCAGTCTTTGTTTCCCTTATAAAAGACTTAAAATGGCTTAATATCACCCAGCTAGCAATTCACTACATTCAGAGTTCAAATTCACTCTTCTCTGACTCCACAATTAACTCTTGCAAATACCAACCTAAAAACAAAAGCAACTACTTAGTTATATTGCATTTACTATGATCTCAAACTGTTCTAAGCACTTTACATCAAATATTTACATCAAAATATTAACAAGTTAATCATCACAGCAACCCTCTGAGGTATTAGTTATTTTTATCTTTATTTTACAGAGGAGAGTACTGAATCACAGAAATACTAAGTACAATTACCTCCACTAATTTATTAATATAAGATACAACACTCAAAGTAAAACAAGTCTTTTGTAAACTAGAAGAATATAATTTACAAGCTACATAATAGCCCTTAGACGGTATTTCCAGCAAACATTTGCTAGGGAAAATGATACTCTTCTCTTTCACTGCAGCAACACAATTTATTCATTATCAACATTACCTCCTTAGCAAACTTGAAGCCTGGAAATAGGTATTTTAGTCATTGTTTCTTTGCTGTAATGTAAGAAACTCGCCTTGTCAAGATCCTGCAGAACTTGAAGGCACGGTTACCTTTTGTTATTGTTGAGTCCTCAGTTTCTCTTGCCAAATTGTTGCTTTGTCCTTCTGTTGCTGTTGGTTTCTGTTGTGGACTTAAATCCCATCTGTTAGGACAGCTGTAGGTACTGTGTTTCTCTTACATCCAATAATAAGTATGCATATATATAATTGAATAATCACTAATACATTTCAGAAACTTTTTGTTGCTTTGTTGCTCAAATTAAACATGATTGAAAAGCAATCTCACACTTCCAAAAGGCTGCAGAATAAAGAATCAACAATTCAAAGGATACCAACAAAATTCATAAACTACAAATCTCATGATATCTGATCTAATAGCTTGACGTATACAGATTCCTTTTCCTGAAAATAAATAAGTCAGCTGAAGGCTATAGAACCAGAGTGACTAATGTAGTACAGCAATGGAATTGTGTCCTTTCCCCCTACTTAAAAATAATGATAGGCTCTTCTGGAACCTGCTTAAGTAAGTGACACTCAGAGAGATGGATTGCTAGGCTGTGACATATGGTGCGCTGGTATTGCGGTTGTATTGTAGAGATTATTACTAGCAGCAAGATTTTATAGTTATTGCCCTGTCAAAACTGGTGTTTTAATCACTATCATCAACACCGCCTTCATGTTTTCCCTCGTCTTCAATCCTGCAAGCCAGACCAGTGTGCCATCCAAAGAGAAACTCATTTGTTTGGACCCATTATTTCATTAAGATACATATTTCAGAGGGACATGTGAAAGATAATTTTACGAGGAGGGGAAGAATTCTCATCCTAGGGAGTCGAATTTAAGGACGCAATTACTGATCTAAGGAGGCATAAAAAAGACCAGTGAGTTTGCGAAGACTCACATAAGCCTGCCTTCGAGACGAGCAACGGCGAAGGGTGCAGGTGTTTCCTCTTGTTCTGGAGAGCAATTAGAGAGCCAAATTATTTCCACTGTCACCTAATAAGGCAACAAGTGTCACCTGATGAAGTTAATTCCAGGCGCCATTAATGTAAACATGGTTCAGCTCCTTCAGCTCACAGGCGTTTAGTGTATTGTACAGGCTTCGAGAGGAGAGGTGACAGATGTAAACCATCGGTACCGTTAAAAATCACAAGTGAAGGAGAAAATGGAAGTGGATTAAGCAACGTTTATCATTTGACCTTTAGATATTTTTGCTTTAGTTTAAAAATGAAGGGAAATCAAAGTAATCCTTCTCATTTGAACCACCACACCCCTAAGGTTTTCAAAGCTACCTCATCTCAATGTCAGTTGTCACTTTTAAATGGCAGAATACACCCTACGATTTTCCATTTGTTTTGTTTAGAGGGAAAGTGGACTATTTCGTCAAACCCTTTCTCTGCTTCCCATTTGAAATAGAAATCTGGTTGAGCAGCTTCGATGGTGGAAGTTACAGCTGTGGGGCTCTTTTCTCCTCTGTTTGTTTCAATTGACCTCTTTCCCAGCACATTAGATTCAGCCTCAAACTTAAATTGCAAGGTGTCGTGAATAACACGAGCGTCACTTCAGACTTTGCTGGTAGAGCTGTTCTTTCCCAGCATCTCAGCCCACAGCACCTCCTAAAAAGCCAAGAGAGACAAATTTCTCATTTGTGGAGCACAGCAGGTCAGCCCCTTCCATATGCTCAAGATTTGTGGCTCGTGTCATAGGCAGCCCATTCTCATCTTTCAAGTTCTAACAGTTCAAGAGCCTCAAATCCCTTTGAACCCAGATTAAATGGGTTCTGGAAAACCTGCGACTCTGTAAGGAAGCTTAATGTTTTCCCAAAGTGCAACACGTCCTGAGCCCTCCTCGGCTACTCTTTGACTATCTAAGGAGTTCAATACCAAGCGTTCATCTATTTATCATCTGAACATGGTATGTGTGGGTGGCTATGTATATTTGCATATTTATGTATAATTCAGCATGCATATTTGTATCATTTTACTCTCTTGGCAAGCACATTTCAAGACCCGGCTTTCTCAGCCAAAATGAATTTCACAATTTAAGTACAACGCTACGTCTCTGTCTCTTTCTTGCCAAGTACAGGGGACACATTGAGATGATTACTCCCCATTGAGCTTAATCTGCAAGTATTATGAGACAATCCTAATGCGGTGTGTCCCTAAAACAAGAAATGCTTAATCTACCTAACCATTTCTGATGGGGCATCAGGAGACATAAGATCCATTTAGTCTCCTTGCCATCAGTATCGTTTCAGGAAGACATCCCTAACAGCAAACACTCTAGGTAACCTTCATGATGCTACTACCTATGTGTTTTCTCATTGATAAACTTAATCCCTGTACCATTTAAGCTCTGTCCAGTTTAAGAGTAATCTAAATGCTTTCTTGTTTTAGGTCATATTTTTTAAAAATAATTGTTAAACACACTTATTAAAAAGCAACTTTAGGGGTCACCAGGTGGTGTGGAGGTTAAGGAGGCTGGATCCCACACAGCTGACTTTGTAATTTAACTCCTAGACCTGGCAGCTTGAGGATCACACCAGATGTGTATGTGTTCATTCCCCTCCCCAGAGAGGAGAATGGAGAATAAGGGATTATGGAATGGCCATTCCCCTTGGGGGTGATTTTTCACTTTTCCATTCTCTCTCTCTCTCTCTCTCTCTCTCTCTCACTGGGTAGTGCACATACAATATAGCCAAATTTAAAAAAAATAAGAAAAAAGAGAAGGCAACTTTGGCACTAGGTAATGGCTTAGTGATAATACACTTGAACCCACATGGAAAACTGGGAGTGGACGCAGTAGCATTATGGCTTTGTTGAGTGTACCCTGTTAAGATATGCCTTGGCACCAGCAGATGGCATAATGGTTATATCGCAGGACTCTCATGTAGTTGACTAGTGTTTGAGTCCCAGATCTGGCAGCTTAAAACTCAAGCATATGCATGTGTGCCCCAAATCCCGAGAGAATGTAGGAGACGGAAACATCTTGCTTTCTCTCTCTCTGCTGATATCTTGCTTTCCCTCTCTCTGTCTCTCCAGCAAGCATATGTGCCCTATAGCAAAAATCTCTCTCTCAAAACAAAAAAAGTACCTTAACACGACTCTCCCTTAATTCATGTGTGTGTATTATTTCTTGTTTTAGTTTTCTATTTTTACTTATTCAATTGTTTCTCTGACTTTAAATCCTGTTGCTATTACGACTTAGATTTTTTTTCTTACAAAATAGTTTCTCGTTGGTTATTAATGATTTCTGAGTAATTAGATTATTTTATTAATTATAAAAATTTGGATTTTTTTTATTATTTCAGTGAACAGCCATATCTGCATATGGATGATAGCAAAAGACAATTATATATTTCACTTTTTTCCTAACATTTACATTTATCTTAGTCAGTAGTCTCTCCTTTGATTTGTTTTCCATGGTTTCAGTTACCCATGGTCAACTGTGGTTCAATAATATTAAATGAAAATTCCAGCAATAAACAATTTATAAGTTTTTAATCATGTGTTATTCTGAGTAGTGTGATGAAATCTCAAGCTGTCCTGCTTCCTCCCACCTAGGTCATTGAATCATTCATTTTTCCAGCATATCCACGTGTGGTAGACATCTTGGTCATCAGATCAGTTGTCACAGTATCAGTGCTTGTGTTCAAGTGACCCTTATTATACTCAGTAATGTCCTGAAAACACAGAGTACTGATGTTAGCAATTTGATGAATCAAAGATAAGCCATAAAGTGCATCTCTTTAGTTGAGAAGTTCACAACTTAATAAAGAAAGAAAAAAGAAGTTGTATCCTGAGGTTGCTAACATCTGTGGTTAAGAACAAACCTTCTAGCTGTGAAATTGTGGAGAAAAAAAAATCATATCAGTTTTGCTGTCATTACTCAAACTTTATCATGGATATATATGTATAGGGAAAAAAACATAGTATATGTAGAGTTCTGTATTATCCACAGTTTCAGGCATCCACTGAGGGCCTTTCCACGTATGCCAAGTGGATAAGGGAAACTACTATTTTCATAATCATTATCTTTTGTCAAAATGCCTTCCAGACTGTCTCAGTATGAATACATCCTATGAATTATGTAAGATTTGGGTCAAACACTTCCTCCAGAATGAAGAATATTCTACCTACATTGATAATACGTAATATCTTCTAAAGGAAAAACTATCCCTCTACTCATAATACTTCTGACACCAGATGTTTTGAGATGTATTGTTTTGTTTTTTTTACAACCAATTGTCCAATTCTCTAGACACCAACGGGGTATCCAATGATTCAATTCAGTTCTGATACTAACTTCCCAAACTTAGTACAGACTCACAGGCTCAGTCCCACAGGATTGTCCTTCACTTCAGAAGCCGTTTGCAAGTAGTGGGTCCTCAGGTTACCCACAGTTCTATTGACCTGGCTACAAACAAGAATTTCTACCACCATCTCTTCAAGTTCAAAATTTTCTATGATGACTCACAAAATTCAAAGAAGTAATTTTGTTGTGTTTACTGGTTTAATATAAAAGATACAACCCAGGGCAACCTAGAGGCTGGCTAGGATCCTCACCTATGTCATCATAAACTCAAGTGTGATCAAAGAGGGCTCTTTATAAATAACAATAAACTTTTTCTGTCATTGGGAAAATTCCAAAGACTTTAGGAGCTTATGTCAGGAGCCAAACCAGATTCAAAGGCTAAAGATGTTTCTTATTATACATATCCTTCTTCTTCTTTTTTTTTTTGGAGAGGTTTTTGCTATAGGTTGTGTGCGCTCACCAGAAGGACAGAGAGAGACAGAGAGACAAAAAGCGAGAAATCATCCCCCCAGGGGGCATGGCCACGCTGCAATCCCTTCTCCTCCATTCTCCTCTCAGGATCTTGGGCACTCACGCACACATCCCTGGCGTGAGTTTAAGTCACTGGATCCAGGACTCAAACTGCAGTGGACTACGTGGGAGTCCAGCAACATAGCCATTACGCTAACTGCTGGTCCCCTTTGTATTATACTTTTATATGCGGTTTCTATCTTATATTGGAAGATAGGCTGAAATTATGACTTTGCTTTCAATATATTCCTTAAGAATTTGCATAATAAATACACATTTCATTAGGTATGTAGAATTTACTCAACAATTAAAGACAGATAATTGTACTTACCTGTAACGTTGTTGTGAGAAAAAAATTGTTATTAGTATGTAAATTAATTAATATTATAAAATGGAGAGGTTTTTGCTATAGGTTGTGTGCGCTCACCAGAAGGACAGAGAGAGACAGAGAGACAAAAAGCGAGAAATCATCCCCCCAGGGGGCATGGCCACGCTGCAATCCCTTCTCCTCCATTCTCCTCTCAGGATCTTGGGCACTCACGCACACATCCCTGGCGTGAGTTTAAGTCACTGGATCCAGGACTCAAACTGCAGTGGACTACGTGGGAGTCCAGCAACATAGCCATTACGCTAACTGCTGGTCCCCTTTGTATTATACTTTTATATGCGGTTTCTATCTTATATTGGAAGATAGGCTGAAATTATGACTTTGCTTTCAATATATTCCTTAAGAATTTGCATAATAAATACACATTTCATTAGGTATGTAGAATTTACTCAACAATTAAAGACAGATAATTGTACTTACCTGTAACGTTGTTGTGAGAAAAAAATTGTTATTAGTATGTAAATTAATTAATATTATAAAATTATTATGACTAATAAGCATAAAGTGCTTTTTCTTTATGAAAATATATCACTTTTTCCCCCACACTTTAAAAATAGCAGATGCTACCTACTTGCCCTGTGTGGAAGGGATCTCTAGCACCAAGTGTCACTTCAGCACCATTTTTATAGATTAGGGTTATAATGGCATTGTTCAGCTTAGCCTATCATAACATAGAATACCTGTTTTATATCACAGTTACGATTTGACCATGGAAATTTCCGCATATAACTTGAGTGTTTCCCATCCACGTGTAGCAGTTTCTCTCCTTCAACTTGATCCACTCAGTCTTGTGCTCACAATAGATGATTACCTCTCCTGCCTCTTACCTGCCCAGTTCAAAAGCCTTTCATGCTCAGTATGCCCGTCGTCAGTGTAGCCTGAGGCAAACCCATTATTTGTTCTTTCGCTCTAGCCTTTTTATTCCTTAGTGCATCTTTTATTTCAGGATCACCACGTGGACCCATTGCTTCTCTTGACAATTACATAGAAAATACATATTACTGACTTTGAAATCTTTGTCACCTTTTCACTTGATTTCCTTGATTGGCCATTTTATTTTTCATTTCTATTTTGTATTCACCTACAACAAACTATGCTCTTCTCTATTCGCTCCATTCAATTTCCCTACCTTTAAAATATTTTCACTTCTCAAGTCATTTGGAAACTTCTGTGCATCTTTTCAAGTGTTCTGTGACCAGTATCATATGGTTCCCCCTGCCCGGGGTTTCAAAAGATTTTCAAATACTCTTGAGGTCTCCTACTTGTCTTGATTATTTTTTTACTTTTTTTAAATTGTATTTTTCCTCTAATGCTCTGTCACAACCTACTTCTCATCATCACATTCATAAAATCACCAGTGATGTAATTATTTACTAGTCACAACTTGAGGGAAAAAGGTCCTGTTCAGTGTTTTATTTTCCATGTCCCTCCTTGGTGTCAGTGAAGCAGCCAGTAGTGCCCCGCACTTGAGCACCCAGATCACGGGCAGCACAGCCAACTCCTGTCCTTCTGCCTGTGAAGACCTAGTGATAAATGAGAGAAAAGAAGAAAGGAAGGGTAGAAAGGAAGGAAAAAGTAACAGAATGAAGACAGGAAGTTCAGAAGAAAGGGAATAGGGAAAAAAGAAAAAAATAAGAAAAATGGGAAAAAATAAATAAATGAACTATGTTCTAAATATTATCATATTCACAAGGATTAGTGGAGAGTGGTAATAAACAAATGTAACTTTGCTTTCCTTCATGAGATGTAATATGATAGGAATTATAATGACAGATCTGCTGTTATACCCATGAGTAGATATTTGGGTTATAATGTACATCTGTGCCACTTTAAACATTTTTTTAGTACGCATGTCTTCAATTAGTTTTTTACTTTATCACTTCTTTGGATCTGATTGTGAAGCAATGGGACTTATCTAATTTGAAAATATCATTTACAATACATCCATTAAATATGTCAATTTTAAGGAAATTGATTCTGTAATTAAATGCACATACTGTTTAAAATATCTGATGAGACATACATATAGATGCACTTCATATTTTTACAAAAGCCTGCATCATTTAAACATAGTTCAATGTAGATATATCAATGATGTATGAGAATTAAATTCATTGTTTGTTGGTTAGTCAACATTTTCACCAACATCAAAACACTATTACGTCACTAATGAGGTTTTCTTAGTGACTGATGATAAAATAGAAGTAATACATTTTTGGGAAAAGACTTCAATGCAAAATATATCAATGAATAGGCTCAGTTTGATTTATTTTTATCAGTAAATTTTGAGATTTGTGCCATGTTTTCGAGATCTGGACTATGACAAATAGCACAGCTATGAATATGCTTGCATATGCCATGTATGTTCATATGTATGCATTTCTATTGTAGCCTTATCCTACGGGAGAAGGAATAGGCCCTAGACTATTTCTAGATTTAGCTCTTTCCTTTTTGCTTCATCTTTACCAACACACCTCTTGCCTTTTTTGACAACAGGCACCCCAATAGGCGTAAGGTGACAGCGAAACCAGCAGATGGCATAATGGATATGTGGCTGGACTCTCACGTAGTCAACCACAGTTTGAGTCCTGGATCTGGCAGCTTAAAACTCCTGCTGGGCACATGTGCATTCGTGCCCCAAATCGCAAGGTGAGAATGGAGAAGGGATTGTGACATGGCCATCCCTCCTGGGGGGAAATTTCTTGCTTTCTGTCTCTCTCTTTCTCTCTGTGTCTCTCTGGTGAGCATACACACCCCCTACCAAAATTTCTCTAAAAAAAAAAAAACTTATTGAATGTACCAATATGTTTATAATTTCCTAAATAATGCTGATATTATAACACATTGATTCTACTTCATTCCTAATTTATCATGACTAATATATGTCTAAATGTTTTAAAGTGTAAAAGACCTATCATTTTCAATTGTATGGTAATCATTTGGGTTTATCTACATGTTTCTTTTCATTTTTTAAAATTTTTGTTTAAGTAACTCCTTTTAGCATTTTTAAAACATATATGTATGTTGGAAAAATGTGCTTATGATTTTTTTTCTTTTAGAGAATGCTAATAAAACAAAAATAATATTTTTTGAAGCTTTAGAATAAAACATATTAGTGAATATATTTAGTTAAATTTATTTGTTCCTGTGAAATTTTTAAATTTGTACCAGGTGCCTGTATTACCTAATTAATTAAATAGAGTAGAAGTAGAATAAATATAGAAAATAAAAACAATGAAAGCATATTTTTTCAGTATTTATACAAGTCAGACATCGCAGAGACAACCACTATTACCAGTTTTATGTGAAAGTTAAAGTCCTGTGTGCCTATCAGCACACTGTCATAACTAGTCAGTCATCTGCCTACCTGTCTATCAGTCTATTAATATGAAAATAGTAGGGGGACCAGCAGTTAGCATAGTGGCTATGTTGCTGGACTCCCACAAAGTCTACTGCGGTTCGAGTCCCGGACCCGGTGGCTTAAACTCATGCCAGGCACGTGTGCATGCGTGCCCAAGATCCTGAGAGGAGAATGGAGGAGAAGGGATTGCGGTGTGGCCATCCCCCCTGGGTGGGTGATTTCTCGCTTTCTGTCTCTCTGTCTCTCTCTGTCTGTCTGGCAAGCGCACGTGCCCCACAGCAAAAACCTCTCAAAAAAATGCAAATAATAGATCACTATACACATTGCTTTTTAATTTTAAATTGTAAATCACTTATATAAGGTATAATTTACATACAATAGTATATGCCCTTTTAAACTCTATAGTTTCATTTTAACAGAGATATAAACTATATAGTCATCACCATAATAAATATAGAAAGTGTCCATATAACTCTCTCTCTTTAAAAATCAATCAACTTAACCCATATCTGGCCCCAAGCAATTGTGAGATTGTGAGATGCTTTTTCTCACTTAGGATTATATATTTACTCTTTTAGCATAAATGGGCTTAAGCCAGTATTTTAAGGTGGAAGTTTAGATTATTAATTTGAGATCTATTTCCTCTTTCTAATTTTCTATTTTTTTATTCATGATAGGATGGATGTGTGTGCTCATAAGAAAGTGAGTGGGTGCATGGACCACCATCATAGACTTTAGTCAAGCAGCACTTTTCAACCAGTGCTCCAGCCATTTGGATCTTGGACACAGGTATGGCTGGCATGTTTCAGGTAGAACAGGCTGGGAATCGAAACCACTGCTGCCATGCAGGATCTAGCTTTTCTTGAGCAGCATAGTACAACTGCCCCATAGAGCTGGCCCTGTTCTTATTTTAAATGTATCAGTAGGTATGTATGTGTGTATTTTGGAAAGTTTTTTGCTATAGGGCGTGTGTGCTTTCCAGAAAGATAGAGACAAAGAGACAGAAAATGAGAAATCACCCCCCAGGGGGGATGGCCACACCACAGTCCCTTCTCCTCCATTCTCCTCTCGGGAGCTTGGGCATGCATACACATGTGCCTGGTGTGAGTTTAAGCCACCGGGTTCGAGACTAGAACTGTAGTTGACTACACGAGAGTCCAGCGACATAGCCATTACACCAACTGCTGGTCCCTCAATAGGTATTTATGTCATACATTTTTCCCTAAGGCTTGTTTTATAGACTAGAATATGAATTGGTTTTTTGAGAAAAATGTTTATCCTTCTTGGTGGAGCGTGCTATACACGTCTGTTAGATCTACTTTGGATTTAGAGTTGTTCAAGTTCTCTATATTCTTGTTGATTCATTTAATTGTTCTATTTGTTATTCAAAGCAGGTATTGAGGTAGGAATATACCCTACTACTACCAAGGGTATTGAAGTACCCCTCATGAGAATCATGGTTTACACTCATATAACAAAAATCAAGTGAACAAGAAGAAAGTGTAACAAATTTACTTAATCAGTTTTACAGAGGACCCTTCAGCATAAAGACCCAAAGATAGAAGAAAAACTACCCAAATTTAGGTTCGGTGAAAAATTAACAGGCATGGGAACCAGCAGTTAGCATAATGGCTATGTCGCTGGACTCCCACGTAGTCGACCGCGGTTCATGTCCTGGACCCGGTGGCTTAAAACTCACGCCGGGTGCGTGTGCGTGCGTGCCCAAGATCCCGAGAGGAGAATGGAGGAGAAGGGATTGCGGTGTGACCATCCCCCCTGGGGGGTGATTTCTCGCTTTCTGTCTCTATGTCTCTCTCTGTCTGTCTGGCGAGCGCACGCGCCCTACAGTGAAAATCTCTCAAAAAAAAAAAAATTAACAGGCATGTAGAAAGATAACTGGACAAAAAGGATATTATCTAATACTACTAGACTAAGGTATAGAAACCAAGCAAGGCTTGTCTGTATTTTTCCTGGCTTCTCTGAGTAAACATCTCTACCTCATGGGTATGTATGGAGCAGGACCCCTCCAAAGCAAAGGGTATGATTATAACCTATAGCCTAAAGGCAATATTATGGTTGGGTACTAGACAGAAAGGTGGGAGAAGGTTAGGATAATACTTCTAGTTTTTATGGTTGGTTTTAGAAAAAAAAATAGTTCCAGATTTTGAAACTCACTTCAGAGAAGAGGAATTCTAGTTTGTATGTATTGCTTTTGGGGAGAAGAGCCAAAGGCAGGAAAAAGTCAATCTTGGTTCTGAGGCTGTTTCTGAGATCTTCTAGTCTTTTAATTTAGAGTACTCAGCATGCCCCAGTGCTTCATTTTGGCATATTGTTTTCTGAGTCCCTTAAAAATCCCCAACCATTATTGATGAATTGTCTGTTTTTCTCATGAGTTCTGTCAGATATGAATCAATTATTTTGTAATTATTTTGTTTGATATGTATATGTTTACAATTAGTATTGCTTTCTGATGCATTGATCACTTCATCATTACAAAAATGTCTCTTTTTAGCATTTAATTAAACATCTTAACATCTATTTTCTCTGGCATTATAATAGCCACTCTAGTTTTCTTAAGGATGCTCTTTTTATGATACATCATGTTTTATCCTTTTATGTTCAAGTTCCATGTATATTTAAATCTAAAAACAGTGTCTCCCATAAATGTCATATAGTTGGCTCTTAACCTTTGTCTATATTGTCTCTGACTTTATTTTATTTATGTTTTGAAGGCATACCTTCTGTCCTTAACGTTGGTGTTGGGGCCATAAAGAAAGTCCCTAGCTGTCAGCCATATTCAAAAGGAATTTAGCCTCTTCAACTTGAAGTTTTAGGAACTAAGAAATGCTAGTAACTTGTTTCTCCCAGTGAGATACAGTTAACCCTGATTGGGAGCTCAGTCATTTCTTGAGCTACATCTAATCTAAACAGAGATTCTATAAAGTTAAATTAAGGGGGGATATATAGAGATTATGCTTTGGCTTACATATGATAGGCTCTCACTGCTTTTATTATTAAATTATTTTCATGTTGCCCCATACCCTTAAAACAATTCCAGAGGTATTTAAAAAAGATTGTGTTCTTTTTTTTTTTTTTTTTTCTCTTTTAACAATTATGCTTGTTTCACCACTGGAAAGTCTATGTGGCTCTTTATATTACTGTTCCAGAAACAAAACCACTTACCTCTATTTTTGAAGTCCATTTTTGCTGGATATAGAGTTCTTTGTCAGCACTTTAAATACATAGCTCACTGAAGATTTTAGTCATCTGAGTTTAATTCTGAACTTTCTCTATAGTAAATTGAACTCTCAGTGCCATCTGATTGAGCTGCACTCCAAAGCATTTGGATATATACACACACACACACACACACACACACACACACACACACATTTATGCTATCTGCAACTTTTTAAGTTGTTCTCAATGGAATATTTTGGTCTCTTACAAACTGCTGCATCATAGGTAGGGATAAATTTTGTATTTCCTTTTCTTCCTTTTTTATTTTTTTTTTAAGTTCTTAAAGCTAGAGTCATATGAAGTAACCAGTGAATTGGAAGATATAAATATCAAAAAAATTAACAGTGAAACCAGCAGATGACATATTAGTTACATCACTGGACTCCCATAGAGTTGACTGTGGTTTGAGTCCCGGACCTGATGACTTAGAACTCATGCCGAATGCATGTGCATGTATGCCCAAAATCCCAGAGAGAAGAATAGAGGAAAAGGGTTTGAGGCATGGCCATTCTCACTCCACACCCCCATCCCCATGGGGTGATTTATCACTCTTTCTTTCTCTGTCTCTCTGGCTAGTGCAAAAATAGCAAAAATCTCTCTTAAAACAAACAAAACAAAATAAAACAAAAAAATAAACAGTTAAGCAAAACTATTGTTTAGATAATATGATAATGTACAATCATATGTGATCTAGATGTTTTGTAAATGCTAAATGAAGTATACAAAATTGAAAGATGATATAACTTTGTTTTATAAACAACTCTTTTCTATTCCTCACCAATCCCAAACTCTATGGCAGTTGGTGGAGTAAACGTGAATGAATGAAGAAAGGCATGTTCCTATCTACTATTTTGGGGAAAAAATACCTGTCTAAATCATTCTAGTAGACTTCAGGTCTCTTATTCTTAAATTCAAGTTTTAAAATAATAATGAAGTCCATTATCATACGTAAATAACAAATCTTCCTGACAAAGAAAAAAATAAGGGGATTAACAAGAGCTTAAAATTTCATATGTTACTATGAAACCAAACCGTCACAATTTTATATTCTAAGTGTCAGCCACTCACATCGAGCAATTGTTCCAAAGATGTGTAAAAGAAGTTATTTATATGCCCAGCTTTTTATGCAGTCATTAGATGTACTCAAAATCTTGAGCCATTATTAGGAGTTTAGTGTTCAATAATACCATTTAGAAGGAAAGAAAACAACAGAAAGAAATAATCACAAAGGATCCAATCAACATAAATTTAACTTAAAGCACATAGTTTGCCTTTTCATAATAGGAGGTCAGCTATCATGTAAGTTTCTGTATTATAATTAAGGATAACAAAGATTTCCTAATCCTAAATTCTACCTTTCTCTGATCATCTGTAACTTAACTTGCAATTAAAAAGATCACACAATAAAGGCAGAGATGTCTCTATTGACTTGCTAATCAATTGTTTATTTGCTTTACAAATCCGTTCTTCCTCCAAAATACTGACCTAATTTTCACAGTCTTGATTAAACTGAGAACCAAATTAGAGAGTTTGTTTTCTTCAGTCCTCTGCCTTACATTGGTTTAGAGGTGAAGAAAATATACAGAAAATCAGCTCAACTGTGGATGAGATTTTCTTGCCAGGTTTAAGTATTTGTCAAAATAAAGTCTGCTTAAAATATGTCAAGCTTGTCCATTATTCTTACGTAAAATGTGAAATGAAAAAGCTTAATAGATGCAAATAGAATAATCATAGCTAATGTTTACTTAGTGCTTATTATTTTACCTATGTGAACATGCTTTCAGTACCTTGTCTCCTTTAACTTTCACCCCAACCCTGCGAAGTGTCATTGTTATCTCTGTTTTACAGACTGGGTGAAAAATTGGCCTAGAGAGGTTAGAGAAGTAGCCTAAAGTCATGCAACTGTTAAATAGGTAAATCAAAATCTTACTCACATAATTTGACTTCAGGGAGAGTGTGCATAAGCAGCTCATAATTCCACCTACATTCTTCCTTTCTTTTTTAAAAATTATTTTTTCACTTGATTTCTGAAGGAATAATGCAATGCATGTGCCATCTAACATAAGTGATATATGCATATTATCAGCATTTTTTTTTAAAGTTTACAGTTTCTGTTGCTCGTTTTTTATATGGTTGGTATAATCAGAAATTATGGTCAAATTTGCAAGAACAATCAAGCAAGCCAAAAATCTAATTTATATTTCAAACTCTCCTATACATTAAACTAATAAAAATGAAATAGGTACTGGGCTATTAGTCTTGCTGAGACAATAGGATGATCTGAATCACTACCCATCTGCACAATTGGTCTATTTATTTTGTTTGCCATAGAAAAATGAACCAAATCGACCATGGAAGAAGTGAATCAGGTCTATTGTGGCATTTAATCTACTGTGCAGCCTCCGAAACTGACCCTTGTCTGTAACATGTAGAAAGTTCAAAATGATAGTAAGGAAAATTTATCTGGATTCCAAGCAACTACCTATCTTTGTAGATGTCTGGATAAATCACTCTTCTTGAGCAACTTCTCTGCTACTTTTTTAACACCATATCCAAAGTTGTTGTAAAAGTTGTTCTAAAAGCTGTGATTCTGAAAATCACAGTAAGAAAGCTTGGTCACAAATACTTATCTCTATACAATTGTAGGTGGGAGCAGTTGGAGTCAATATACCCAGCTGATGCGGGCAAGCAAGATTTGGTGTTTTGTTTTGATAATTGCCTTCTCCAAATTTTTAAGCTTTTCCTATTTGGAACTTACGGTGTACCACCTCATATAGTAAATATTTCTTAGTCTTTGAATTCAATAAAATTTAGAAATATGGTGTCTTCATTTCCCCCAACATTTTCTCTATACTAAGTAACAACTAACAACTAAACAATTAGTGCATTTAAAATATGGGGCAGTGGCCAGCAGGTGATGTGGTGGTTGAGGCACTGGATTCCTACATTGCTGACCGTGGTTCAAGTCCTGGATTTGGCCGCTTGCTTTCTCATTTTTACCTCTCTCTCTCTCTATCTGGTAAGCATACATGCTCTATAGCAAATGTTGTAATGGTAATAGTAAATAAAATTAAATAATTCTTTTAAAAATATTATGGGGAAAATTATCATTTCTTACACAGGTACCATGAGCTAAACATTACCTTAGATATTTTACATATAGGAACTCTCATCCTCACTACAAACCTGTGATAAAACTGTTATCATACTTACTCATGTTCATCTAAAAAGGAAGGTTGAGGCAAAACAAGCAAAGCAATAGTTTATTTTGGTCAGGATTAAGATGATTGCTTAGGGGGACCAGCAGATGGTGTGGTGGTTAAGGTGCTGGACACTCCCACATTGCCAACCATGCTTCTAGTCCTGGACCTGATGGCTTGTTTTCTCACTTTCTCTCTCTCTATGTCTCCCTCTGGTCAAATGAAAATAAATGATAAATGAATGAAGGAATAAATAAATAAATAAAAGAAGATTGCCGAGGCACTGGCAAAATCCAAGTTGCCCCAATAACATGTGCTGAGGTCTTAGAGATTTCAGTGGAGATTTAGTGGAGTAGGATTGGTCTAAATTCAATGGAAAGTAGAGCAGGTCGACCTCAGGGTTACCTGTAGTTACTCTGTTTAATTTTAAGCAAAGTGTGGAGACACTCCGAAGGAAAAGGAAAAATGATTGTGGCAATAAGAATGTTAATAGAACAAACAGTCCAACTATTTCAGGTGCTCAGTCAAGAGATGCACACGGATTTTATTTCCTTATAGTGCTGCCTCAAGTACTAGAAGATTTTTAGGAAATCCTCGTCTATTTGGGGATCTACTAGCTTCTTTAAACCTTTAAGTTTGAGGGAGGCTGCCAGGGCAGAGAGAATGGTGCATGGAAAGGCAGGAGAATTGAAACTTGAAAAATCCTAGGGAGCTGCAGCCACCAGTGGACCTGAAAAAGAAGCAGGAAATCCTGTGAATAGTGAGACTGTTTCTTCCAGTACTGGAGGAGAAAGGTTCAGTCATGGTGCTGAGAAGCAGTAAGCTGAAGTCACTGTGGACTTCGGAGAAAGTGGCTTCAACAAAGCCCACAGAGATCTCCAAGTTTGAGCTGCCATAGGTAGTCAGACAGAGAAGGGAGCATCGGCCATATCCATCAAACTTGGGTCAAGTAAGCCTAAAGAAATGACTCCAACTCTTATTTCTAAAATCCTTCAGTAGCAGCGGCTTTTAATGAAGATGAAGCTAGTGAAGAAGAGGAAATACCTCCAGAAGTCAAGATGAGGATGATGGTAGGAAGGGATGTACCAGTATCAGTCGGTCAAACCCCTTCAATAAAGGAAAGCACAGGTTTTTTAATAACCAGAAGCTATGTGAGCAAAATACAAAATCTCATCTTGCAAATGTCCATGAACAAGACAAATAATGTGTTTTAAAATTGAGGTATGGAATGGGTGTAAATTTAAAAGGAATGGTTTCCTTTTTTAAAGAATGGCATAAGACTATCTTTGGAACTGCTTTTATTTTTTTACTTTTTCATTTTCTTTTTAAGATTGAGTAGTACACTACTGAACGAGAGTTTAAATTTAGAGATAATCTATGTTTTATATACAGATTTCAAGACATTACTAATTTTGTAGTTTCATGTGATTAGTTTCCAAAGGTTACAGATAATAAATCAGAATGGTACTTTTGAAGAAGTGCGTTTTTTTTAGACACAACTCTTAGCATATTAAGAGGGAAGCTAGAAGTTACTGTCTACTTAAAACTGCAAGCAGTTAGTTATTCTTTTAACTCTTTCATTGCCTGAAGTATCTATCTCCCAGAAACAGCCTTACAGAGAGGGAGGAAGTATGATATTAGGAGGAAAATGTTATAGGACTATTGATAGAAAGGAAATTTAGATAAAATACAGCTTTTTCTTTATGAGCATTTGTTTTGCTTCAAGTCATTCTCAACTAGGATGACTTGCTATCAGTGGATGTAGAAGCTTGACTCTTTGAAAAAATAATAATGAAATTTTTATGTAAACAAAATACTTGAAATAGCTTGCTTTATCTTAGTGGGTCTTGTCTGCCTTCATTAATCTTCAAAGAACAACTATTTTCTTCCAAGATAAATCAGTATTTTGAATGTGCTTCTCTTGGTTTGTTTTATTATCTAGTTCTTATAATCATTTCAACCAGAACTTGAGGCAAAGCATAAAGAAGCTGTTTCTTTTAAAATAGAAACCACCACTACAAATTTACATATACATATATATTGTTCAATCTTTTTTTTTTTATTTTTGAAAGATATAAACAGCAAATACTGTTCACCCTCACTGGTTGACTTCACAGATGCAGAACCCAGGAATTGAGAGGGTGGACGATTCCTTTTTTTTTTTTTAAAGAATTATTTCATTTAACATTATTTATTTATTTATTTATTTATTTTAATTTTACCAGAGAGGGTTAGAGTGAGAGAGAGAGAGAAAGCTGCCAGGTCTGGGACTTGAACCGTGGTCGGCCATGTGGGGGTCCAGTGCCCCTAGCCATCATGCTATCTGCCAGCCCCTTCAAAGAATTATTTTTATTTTAACTGTATTTGTTAGTATTATTTTCCAGTGTGATCAGAGAGAGACAGAGAAAGAGTGAGGAAAAGTGACAAAGCCACCAGGTCTGAGATTTGAACTGTGGTTGGCCATGTGGGAGTCCAATGCTTTTAACCATCATGCCACCTTCTGGCCCCCTAAGAGGGTGGATGGTTCTTTTTTTTTTTTTTTTTTTTGGCGAGAAATCACCCCCCAGGGGGGATGGTCACGCCGCAATCCCTCCTCCTCCATTCTCCTCTCGGGATCCTGGGCACGCACGCACACGCGCCCGGCGTGAGTTTTAAGCCACCGGGTCCGGGACACAAACCGCGGTCGATTATGTGGGAGTCCAGCGACATAGCCATTACGCTAACTGCTGGTTCCCAAGGGTGGATGGTTCTTACACACAGGCCTCAAAGATAGGGCAAGCTTTGATTCTCTTTGAAAACATAATCACATCTGGGGGTGAAAAAAATTGCATGGTGTGTGTTTTTCACTTAATATATCTTTGATATTGTTTGAATGTTTACCCTGAGAATACATTCACATACTTTGTTTAATTAACTAAATATATTTATTATTTATTATATCAAATGTTTCAACACCAGCTAGAGACCCTCTACTTTTCCTTTGAGGCACTTACTCCAAACTATAATACTTGAAATTACTTGAGTAAATCTCTGTTTAATATCTGCAGTCCCATTGGCCCTTCCCTCTTGGCAGCTTGAAAAGCTCCAGGCACCATCTCTGTGTGCAAGGCAGGAAGAAAGCGGGAAGGAAAGGCACTGGATGTATCTGTCCTTTATTACTCGGGACACAGAATTCCCAGAAACCTACCAAGAGACTTCTGTTTACTCCTCATTGTGTATTATTCTGTTACATGGGCAAGCCTACCTGTAAAGGAGGCTGTGAAATGAATATTTATTCCTCCAGACTTTACACTTCTATAGAACAGGAAGAAAAAGTTTCAAAAAGGCGGTTGGATCAGCATGACATCAAGTTTAAAAATTTTTTCTTGATAATGTAAATCTTATGTAAATAGTGTTGGTTGCATTGACCTGATAGCAAAAATACCTGCACTCCAGACATACCAGAAAATATTTCTAACTCACTGTTTCTAAGTATGTGTTTATAGTGACATATAACTGTGACTGAGAGAACCAATGTTTAGGAAGGTTTTATTGAAGGATGGGGCTGTCCATTCCAAACACTTTTTCTTTTCTGTAAGTCATCACTGTACACTCTCCAAACTCCCTGCTTTGGCTTTAAAGTATCTTTAAATCGCTTTTCACAAATTGGTCTTGGCAGTGATACCATCATTCATTCATGAAGAATATTAGAAGAAACCACCCTGTGAAAGTAATTACTATGTTTTATTACAAATTATATCTCTGTAGTGTTGCATAATGTACAACTCTATCAATTAAACAATTACTCTGTTTTGAAAGCTTTTTTGAAAAATTTAAGGGTAAACACTAAATGTTTTTGCTGTAAAATCACATAGACATCTCCTACATGATTTTTGTTTGCTTTCTTTCTGGTTGTATTGATGTGCTATAATTCATTTAACTTATTCTCCCCTGCTAAGCATATGGCAGTTTCTGATGTTTCTATTATAAGCAAAGTTTCAATGAATATCCTTGTCACTAAATCTTTTTGACCCTCATTGACTATTCCCAGAAATGGATCAATGGATAAGGATGGGTTTAAGTCTTTTAATTTGCAATGAAGTGTTATTTTAAAGGAAGTGAGTGACATGAACTCTTGAAGAGGAGGCTGGGGAATATTTTATTTGAAAGAACTACAATGATCAAAGAAACAGCAGTAAGCCTAATATGCAATTTGGCACAGCAAACATATTGATTTGGTGAGAGTGGGGGTAATAGGAGGGAGGTGAGATTGGAAATGCATTCATATAATACACTGACAAGCAAGAAGGGGGTCTGACAGAGGTGATAAACAAAATCTTTCATTACAGTTTGAGTGAGTCGGACTGGATTTGCAGATAGTGTAACTCCTCAGATGCCATTTGAGTGGGAGGAAGATGATAATGTGAAAATAGGTTTGGAAGACGCTTAACCTGTCCACAGTGCGTGCAATAAAATTTAGTGGGAAATTACTGTGTGCAAAGAGTTGTGCTAGAAAGCAACTGGAATAATAGAGGCATGAAATGATCATCTTTGGGATTGTATTAAATTGGGTGTCAATGTTGATTTGTGTTTTGTTTTTAATTTTTTATTCAGTAAGACACATGAACAAAGTTTGTATAAATCCCAAAAGTGATTACGTATTTGCATTTTTTGAGCAATTTTATTTTCTTTGAACCCTGCCTTCATAATTACTGGTGTATATCAGTTCTATGTAGTTTAGTTAAACTATAAATGGCCCTATATATCTTCATGTGTACATACAACCTCTCTCATGCACATATACACATATATGTGGGTACACACTTCTATTTAGTGTTTATATACAATACACATCAAAGTTCTTCATTGTTTTTCCAAGGAAGTGCAATTATCCACACACATTTGGGTCTTAGTTTTCTCATTCAGTAGTATCATGCAAGTCTGAATCATCTGTGATGCCTTCCATTATTTTTTTTTAGTTTGTACACAGTTTTGTATGATACGGATATTCCAGAATTTTTTCATCTATTTTTTTTATTGCCTCTGTTTCCAGTTTTTTGCTGCCATTATGGAAAATGGTTCCTCAGACTTTCGTCATGCCTGTTTCAGACCTGATTCATGGAGCTTACTAGTCTCTCTTAGCCCCATTTATCCTCCCCATCCTGACAACTGGCTTCTTGCTCTACAGGAAGTAAAATAGGCACCATTACCTCATATCCTCATCGCTGGTTCTCTAAGTCTCCCTCCAGGGCTAGGGTGGGGCTTCTCCACTGGGGTCACCAACCTGCCATGGAAAAAGCTGTTTACACAGTGCTGACTTTTCCCAGGGCTACTAAGGGGGCAGTGGAGAATACAAGGTTGAATGGATGTGTTGGGGTAGGTGCAGATTAATGAGAGCCAGGAAACAGAGTGGACAGGTAAATTCCTGGCCTTTCTCATCTGTTTCTTTGAGTGTTCAGATGGCAATAATTTTCTAGACGCTTTCCATAGATACCACCTGTGATTGAGGAAAGGGGCTCTGTTTCCTGGGAGGTTAGGTAGCTTCATGTCACACTCCTTCACATTCCCTTTCCAGCCCTCATTATGCACTATTTTTGGTCTTCCCTCGTTTGCTTTGCTCCTGTATGTATATATTTTTTTCCTTCTCTCTTTCTGTTCTGGAATTGCACTTCCTATAAAATGTTAGAAGAAAACCTTTACTTCAGGCTCTGTTTCCTAAAGAAATTAAGCCAAGATAATGTCCTTATATATTGATGCTTTAAAAGAAAGATTTGAAGATACAAATATGAGGTACCCATGACATATTGCACATATATCAAGTGATCCCATAAATATATAATGGACTGAAAAATTTCTATTCCTAATGACATCATAGGCATCTTAAAGACACAGCACATGCAGTACTCACATGCCTGTGTTGATGCTGGCCTATAAAACTTACTGCACTATCAGCCACAGAAAAGTATAGCACATACTATAGATACATTGCGTAATACTGGATAATGGTCATAAATGACTATGATACTGTTTTATATATTTATTCTACTGTACACTTTATTGTTGTCTTAGAGTGTACTATTCTACTTATAATAAAATTTACTGTTACCAGTGAGCGATGTTATGTTAGGAGCAGCCTCATCTCATGTTTAGCACATATCTAAATTGCGTCGTTTTCCCTTGTGCTCGATTTAATTTTGTTGTTTTTTGTTCATAATGATGCTTACGGTGGGCCGAGATGTGAAGTTGGAAGACAGTGATATTGATAATTCTGACCTTGTATAGGCTTAGGATAATATGTGTATTTTTGTTTTATTTGTCAAAATTTTTAAAATATTTGTTTTTGATTTTAGGCTTTTGCCACACACTATGTGCACTTGCTAGAGAGAGATAGAAAGAGGGAGAGTGAGAGAGTAGGATGGCCATGCCGCAATCCCTTTTCCTCCATTCTCCTCTAAGGATTTAGGGCATGTGCACACACATATTCTCCATGGTTTTCAATCCACTAGGTCTGAGACTCCAACTGCAATTGGCCATATGGGAGTCCAGTGCCTTACCCACTGTGCTACTCACTGACCACTTGTGTCTTACTTTTTAACAAAGAAGTTAATAAAATAAAAATAAATAAATAAACAAATTTTAAAATAAAAAATCTTATAGAATAAGAATATGAAAAGAAGAAAACTTTTTGTACAGTTGTATAACGTGTTTGTGTTTTGAAATAACTACTAGTAAGTTATAATATTTGAATAAGTTCTATGAAATGTGGATTCATTTTCTACGTGTCTCAAGACCATTCTTTGTGTTCATCTTTTCCATAGTAATATGTCTGGGTATTATACTCACAAACTTTTGTCATCTGATTTATAACTTATTTTCCATTTGTTACTTACATTTAAACTTCTTAAACATATTTTTTGTTAATTATTGCTTTTTATTATTGTAATTCCCGACTTTGTCTTCTTTTATAACTGCTGAAATTTTATTCTCACAAATCTGTCTCATTCCAAGTACGATCCAATTTCTCCTGATTATAGTTACTTTTCTTGCAAGAATTTAATAATCAATATTATTTAAATTTGGTTTTAGTACATTTATAACATTTAATTTTGTAAATGTAAAAAAAGCAGGGCATTTTCGTTCTTTTCCACAAGCACAGCTAGTTTTGTCAATACTCTTTATTGTGAGTGTTTCCTCATTTAATAAATACTTAAGCCATTTCATATATACATCTGATATACAGGGTCTCATTCTAGATTGTCTACTTAATTCAATTGATCTATACATTTTTTTAAGATATAATTTCCAATATTAACTCGATTACAAGGCATATAAAGCATATTCTCTTGTCCAGGGCATAATTTCTCTTTACTGTACTTTTTCACACTTTGTTTGACTATTTACACTTATTTGCTTTTCCATTTTAACTGTAATATTATTTTATCCAATTCTTCATAAAAATACTCTCTTTTTGTTTTGATATTCCAATAAAATCACATTGAATTTACATAGCCATTTGGAGATAATTGGCATTTTGTGATATATTTATACACAGCTTTCTATAATATATTCTTTTTAACATATTTTAAATTTTTATAGTTTTTTTCATTACGTAGATGGAATGAATTTTTGTTTGATTTGTAGCACTTAGTACAGAGAGTAAAGTCTCTTGTTACTCTTATGTTTTCCATTTATCCACCCATCTTACAAAGTTTTCTCATTAAACCCAGTAAGTTTTACTAGATTTCTTGGTTCACTAGCAAACAAAAAAGAATTTAATATGTTTTTGACCTATTTTTGGTCTTGCTCATTTATTAAAAACTTAAGTACAGTTAAATACAAATTGTAATACCAGGCATCATTCTTTTGTATCTGATTTAAATTAAGATGGGTTTAATGTGGGGCCAGCAGGTAGCGTGGCGGTTTAGGACCTACTGCACTGTTCTAGTCTTGGGCCCAGCAGATTGAGAAACATGCTGAGCATGGGTGTGTATGTGCCCAAAATCCTGAGAAGAGAATGGAGAAGGGATTGTGGCATGGCTATCCTTCCTGGGGAGTGATTTCTCATTTTCCCTCTTTCTATGTCTCTCTCTGGTGAGCACATGCATCCTATGGCAAAAATCATACCAAAACAAAAAAATGGGGTTAATGTTCCAACAAAGATTTTAATAATATTTGCTTAAAGTTTGAAATAGTTTTTTTTCTTTAATTATTAAAGCTGTTTACTTATTTCTACTTTAGAATTTCCACAAAGAATGTCTGGTAAAGTTTTTATGATGCCTTTCTAACGTATGATATGATCTAACTTTTTTTTAACAGATTTTTTTGCTATAGGGTACATGAGCTTACCAGAGAGACAGAGAGACAGAAAGCAAGAAATCACCCCCCAGGGGGATGACCATTCTGCAAATTCTCCATTCTCCTCTTGAGATCTTAGAAACGCATGCAGACACTCCTGGCATGAGTTTCAAGTTGCTGGGTCTGGGACTCAAACCACAGTTGACCGGGTAGGAGTTCAGCAACATAACCATTATGTCTTCTACTTGACCCAGATCTTATGTTTTTATTTACACATTTTTATAATAAAGTTTTTGACTAGAATGTTGAATATTAGAAAACTTGTCCCTCTGTGATTTCTATTTAGATCCAAAAACTATTAATATCTTATTGTATTTATTTTACATATATGTACATGTATATATTTATAGCAATATTATTTGTATACATATATAAGGACAACAAACAACTTAAAAGTAAGTGTGTAGTAGCCAGCAGGTGGCCAGGAGGTTAAGGCAGCTGGATCCCACATGATTGACTGCTCAGTTTGAGTCCTAGACCTAGTGGCTTGAAAATGATGCCTGGCATTTATGCCTGCATGCTCATCCTGAAAGGATAATAAGGGAAAATGTATTGCAGCATGCCTTCCCCACTAGGGGCTGATTTCTCACTTCTCTTTTTTTGCTCCCTTTCTTTCTCTCCAGTGTCTGTACATGCTCCATAGCAAAACTAAAAAACAAACAAAAATAACAAAGTAAATGTGTAAAGCATCATGATACTTCATTTCATCATCTCTTAAAAATAAGAAGTTTGTAGTTCAATTCCCGGACATGATGGCTTGAAAATCATTCCATGCATGTGTGTGTGCATGCCTAAAATCCCAAGACGAGAATGGAGGAAAAGGGATTGTGGCATGGCCATCCCCCCTGGGTGGGGGGTGATTTATCTATTTCTGTGTCTCTGTACTTCCAGTAAGCACATTCACCTATAACAAAAATCTCTCTAAAAAGAAAAAATAAAAATAAATAATAAAAAAGAATAAGAAATTTTGAGCCAGCAGATGGCATACTGGTTATGTCTCTGGACTCCCACATGGTCAACTGTGATTTGAGTCCTAGACCTGGTGGCTTGAAATTCATACTAGGCTCATGTGCATATGTGCCCAAGAGGAGAATGGAGAGAAGGGATTGAGACAAGACCATCCCCCTGGGGGTGATTTCTTACTTTCCCTCGCACTGTCTCTGTCTCTCTCTCTCTGGTGAGCATATATGCCCTAAGACATAAAGCTCTAAAAATAATAAGTTTTGGTGCCAACTGGTGGCACGGTTGTTAAGGTGCTGGACTCCTACATGACTGATGGTGGTTCAAGTCCTGGACCTGGATACTTGAAAATCACACTGGGCAGATGTGCATATGTGCCCAAAATCCTGAAAGGAGAATGGAGAAGGGTTTGTGATATGGCCATCCCTCCATAGGAGATTTCTCACTTTCTCTGTCTCTGTCTCACTCCAATGAGCACACATGCCTATGGCAAAAAACTAAAAAAAAGGAAGTTTCTCATAATAATAATTATTGTACCAAAGAAAAATTAATTGCACTTTTTAGTATCTAATATTTAGCAAATATTCTCACTTCCCTATTTGTCTTATATATGTTCTTTTGAACAATTTTATTAATGTACAATTTTTATTTGGTAAGAATCTTTCAATGTAATAGTACAGTTCAATTAGTTTTTTTTTTTTTAAGAGGTTTTTGCTATAGGACGTGTGTGCTCACCAGAAAGACAGAGAGAGACAGAGAGACAGAAAGAGAGAAATCATCCCGCAGGGGCATGGCCATGCTGCAATCCCTTCTCCTCTATTCTCCTCTCAGGATCATGGGCACGCGCGCTCACGCACCTAGTGTAAGTTTAAGCCACCAGGCCCAGGACTCGAACCGTGGTTGACTGCATGGAAGTCCAGCGACATAGCCATTATGCTAACTGTTGGTCCCAGGTTCAACGACTTTTAGTAAATTTCCAGAGCTGTACAAAATCAGCATAGTCCAATTTCAAAACATTTTTATCATGACAAAAATTGCCTCCTGCCCACAAGCAGTCACTCCCATTCCTTCACTTACTCCCAGCCTGGGGCAACCACTAATCTAATTTCTATGTCTACAGATTGCCTTTGCTGAGCATGTCATAGAAATGGAATCATACAATATATAGTATTTTGTGACAGGCTCAATTTAATTTACTTTGTAAAATGCTTTTGAGGTTCATACATGTTGTAATAACTATCAGTAGTTTGTTTCTTTTATTAGCAAATAGTATTTTATGATGTACCATATTTTGCTTAAATATTCATCATTTTATGGTCATTCAGATTATTTCCACTTTTGGCTATTATGAATAATGCTGCCATGAACATTCATATAGTAGTCTTTGTGTAGGCATGTATTTCCCTTGGGTACCTAGCAGTGGAAGAGTTGGGTCTTATGGTTGCAGGATCAGGGGCACACACACTCAAGCCTAAAATATACAGGTAGATCTCAGCATGCAAACCGAAGACCTTCCTGTGTTGCCTTAGGCATTGCAGAGCATTGCATTTCTATTGCACCACTGTAACTGGCCTTATATTAAGGTCTATAAAACAAGTCTTAATAAGTTAAAATGATTCAAGTCATATGATATAGATTCTTAACTAAAATGGAATTTAGTTGAAATAGACAATAGAAAAATACGCTTAAAAGATTTATTGAACCACATCCTTAATGCAATGACAATAGCACCAAAAATATGTCAGTGGGATTACATCAAAATAAACACACACACAAAAAAACAGTGGAGTCAAGAGACAACCTACAAAATGGTAGAAACTATTTCTTAATGGCTTCAAAAGATTGACAACCAAGGACCAGCAGTTAGCATAATGGCTATGTCGCTGGACTCCATGTAGTAAACCACGGTTTGAGTCCCAGACCCGGTAGCTTAAACTCACACCAGGCGCGTGTGCGTGCATGCACAAGATCCTGAGAAGAGAATGGAGTAGAAAGGATTGCAGTGCGGCCGTCCCCCCTGGGGGGTGATTTCACATTTCTCTCTTTCTGTCTCTCTATCTCTCTGTCTTTCTGGTGACTACATACGCCCTATAGCAAAAACCTCTGAAAAAAGAAAGATTGACAACTGAATATATGAGGAGATCAAACAGCTTACCCATAAAAATCTAATAATCCAATAATAAAAAAGGGGGGCAATTGACTTGAACAGACAACTCTCAAAAGACATATGAATGGCTAAGTTATTTTTAAAAATATTTATTTTTTTTAACTTGCTGTGATAATTTTGAGAAAGGCTGTTGTTCTTTTGTCTCTGAGTTCAGTTCTATTGTGAGAGTGTCTTATATTGCAGGTATCCCATGTAAAATAAAAGGCAAAATTGAGTTTTGTGGAGATCCTGTCAACCCCTACAGTGGCAACCATCTGTGTACCAGGGCTAGAATTCTTGGCATTGTGAGCTTTTGGGAGTTTGAAAAAAATCTTTGATCCTTTTGGAGTTCCAGCATACTAACATGTGTTCAGTTGTGACCACTTGTTCACTTCAAGGACCCACAGCCTCTAAATGAATTACTGGGAAGTTCCCATCGCATTTCTGCCAAGATCCTTGCATTGCCCACATCACTACAGGGAGCTATCTGCATGTCCATACAGCTTGTAGGCTCTGCAGTATGTCAGAATTAAAAGTATAAAAAAAAACCAATGTTGTCATAATTTCTCAGGTGTTTCAGGAATTTGTTTTTAAGGAAAAACAGTGGCCATGATTCTGATGGTCCACACAGTTTACAAACTTCTCCTGAGAGCATGGCTTAGATTGCACAAGCTGTGCTATCTATACATAGGACTTTTCATCAGAGCTTTTTTATTTTAAATAATTGTTTCTTTTCATCTATAATGGAACATGGACTTGCAGGCTGTCAGTGATTAAAATTAAACCTTATTTGTCTTTTAATATAGCGCTATGTTCTTGTGTAATTGAGTAGGGATTGAAGCCAGTTGTGTGATGGACAGTAAGCTTATCCAACATGACTAAGATAGATTTCCAGGAAGACACACATTGATGTTTCTGTGTACAAGGAGGAAGAGTAGACCCTATCAGCAACATTTAATTATTTTGTAGGTAATTATTCATTTGATGAACACAACTTTTCAGGGAAACAGAAAAGAAGACAGACCAATACAATTACTATTTGTCTAAGTACACTGTTTGCTGGAAAACCATAATTAGTTTTTCATTAAAGTTGCATGAGGTGATTTTAAAAAATGAAAGAGTTAAATGCTTGCATTTAAGAACAGAAAAATTGAATGTAAGTTAACAATAATATAGTGTGATTTTTAAGGCAAAAATGCAATAGGTGATAATTTTTCAGATTTAAATTGAAAGCTAATCAGAGTTTTAAAAATAAAGTTACTTAAAATGCAAAGTTTCATGAAATATATTTTAGCAACCCAGTAGGAAATTCCATCTTGGATATTCTCTACTTACTTGTAACCTAACCTTTGAGGATGTATACATGTGACTTTTAAAAAAGGAACTCAGTTCCTGTGATTGATATTTTATCTTTAGGATAATACATAATTATCGGTATTTTGTTTGCTTTTTAATATGCTCCTAGCTTTATCTAGAGAGAAGTAAAAATCAGGATTGAGGAACAGCAGGTGATACAGTGGTTAAGGTGCTAGACTCACATGGCCGACCATGGTTCCAGTCCTGGACCCAAAGGCTTGAAAATCACAATGGACATATGTATATATATATATATGTCCAATGTCCCAAGAGGAGAAATGGATGAGAAAGGATTGTGCTGTGGCCATACACCCTAGGGGGGATTTCTCACTTTCCTTGTCTCTGTCTCTCCAGTGAGTGTATACATCCTATGGCAAAAAAAAAAAAGCAATAAAATGAAATGCACCAAAGATCAATTAATAAATGAATAGACGAGTATATAGATGGGATGATATGTGAGAAAGCAAGTCTAGTAAAATATTAATTGTACATTTTTGTTCATGAGTATACAGTTGTTCAATGAAAAAATTTTTAAGTTGCAATATAATTGATAAACTTTAAATAAAAATTTTCAAAGTAAATAATAAAGGGCTTAGAAAAATAACAAAGGTTAGGTGATTTTTAAGCAAGATTGTAAGAAAATCTACTATAATGTCAGGAAAGCTTCTGGTTTATTTCCAAGATGGGATAAGTTTTTTTTGTTTTTTTTTGTTTTTTTAGTCAAAGAAAAATGATACTGTATGACAAAGAAAGAAGACTAAGTGAATGACCAAAACTAAGCAAAAGGAGAAGGCATTCTATGCACAAGTAAAGGGGTTGGTCCCAGCACCCAGGTTCATTAGGATTCAGATTTGGGATTTGAAATAGTCACTTGGACAAGGAGAACATGTGTGGTGTGTGTTTTCCACTTGTGTGTCGTCGTGCAGTGCCAAATGTGCTATAAGCAGCAGGTTGCATTTAACCAAATTATGGTTTTGCCAGTTGAAATAATGGGGGAGGCAAACATCTTTGTGGTTCAAAGGAACAGTTTTCAGCCTGTGATGTTAAGTTATGAAACATTATTAATGATACATAGTAAAATACTTTTAACTGGCTGCTGGCTTCTGTAGAAATGTGTTGTTGATCCATTGCATTCTGCATGTATAAAATATTATTTCTTCTTTTTTAATTTGCTAAAGAGTATGTGCATTTACAAGATAAACAGAGAGAGTGGGAAAGGGAGAAAGCACTCCTAATGAGGTATGTCACACTGCAATACCTTCTCCTCCATTTCTTTATCCTTTTGGGATTTGGAGACACATTTATGCTCAGCATGTTTCTCAAACTATTGATTCTGGGACTTGAACCCCATAGTGGGCCATGTGGGTTCCCTAAACCAACAGGCCATGTGCCAGTGCCTATAAATGTTGAGTTCTACATAGACTTTAGCCAAGTAGCAGCAAATTTAAATTAATTAAGTCATATGATATATTTATTATTCTGCAGTTTCTAACATGAGTAAGTAGTCAACTATATTTGTAAGAATGTTGAGCTATTGGGAACCAGCAGTTAGCGTAATGGCTATGTCGCTGGATTCCCACGTAGTCGACCGCGGTTCGCGTCCTGGACCCGGTGGCTTAAAACTCATGCCGGGCACGTGTGCGTGCGTGCCCAAGATCCCAAGAGGAGAATGGAGGAGAAGGGATTGCGGCGTGACCATCCTCTCTGGGGGGTGATTTCTCGCTTTCTGTCTCTATGTCTCTCTCTGTCTGTCTGGCAAGCGCACGCGCCCTATAGTGAAAAAACCTCTCAAAAAAAAAATGTTGGACTATTATGCTAACCATACCTTCATTAATAATAATAGAATTATTATTTGCTCTGACATTGTTTTGTAATATGAAACTGTACAATTGAGTTCAAATCAGTATTTGAATTGCATTTTTTTTAAATGTAGGAAGAGTACAGAATTTTGGGAACCAGCAGTTAGCGTAATGGCTGTGTCGCTGGACTCCCACGTAGTCGACCGCGGTTCGCGTCCCGGACCCGGTGGCTTAAAACTCATGCCGGGCGCGTGTGCGTGCGTGCCCAAGATCCTGAGAGGAGAATGGAGGAGAAGGGATTGCGGCGTGACCATCCCCTCTGGGGGGTGATTTCTCGCTTTCTGTCTCTATGTCTCTCTCTGTCTGACGAGCGTACGCGCCCTATAGCAAAAAAACCTCTCCAAAAAAAAAGGAAGAGTACAGTATTTTTAGTAACATATCAAAATTCAATGGCCAAACTTTTACATATTCTTAAAAATGTCCTAGTTAACTGAAAAGACAATTTAATAGTAATTTTTTTTTTTAAATTCTTGATTCTCTAGCTGCATAAAAGCTTAGAATTGCTATTGTAAACAGTAGTTACCATTTTGCATTTGAACCTTCCCTTAAAGTTTCTAAACCTTTGATCTGAGCTCTAAACTATTGTCTGTTGTTGATTATGAATGGAGGCCTCCAAGTTTATTAAATATTCCTGTTTTGGTCATTTTCACTGTGGACCTAAATTCCCTCAGGGAATGTGTGGTTGCTTTGGGCACATATAGCTTCTTGGCAAGTCAGAATTCTCTTGAAAACTTCAAAATAGTAGTGAAAATTTCCATCTTATCATACCCATAATGACATCTATGGGCACTATGCACCTGTATACATAAAACTCAAAATTAATGAGGGATTAAATAATACTACACTTAAATATATTTGGATGAATGAAGCATGTGCTTCAGAAAAATATAACTGCAATAGGTTTTATAGATGTTTTCTGATTTTGTTGCCATTATCCCATGTGGTTATGAAATTTGAACAATCCATCTTCTCATGACATATTTATGAACTTAATAAGACAGTCTCATTGCAAGTAATCTTACTTTTTATTTTAACCTCAACTGTATTTCATGTCTTCTCAATCACCTTTTAGCTTATGATAACCAGACTATTTCCAGAAACATGAAACACTCAAAAATTATTTAGAAAATTGGGACAAGCAGTTGGTGTAATAGCTATGTCGCTGGACTTCCATGTAGTCGACTGCGGTTCGAGTCCCAGACCTGGTGGCTTAAACTCAATGCTGGGTACATGTCCTAGCGTGCTCAAGATCTGTAGAGGAGAATGGAGGAGAAGGGATTGTGGCATGGCTATCACCCCGGGGGGTGATTTCTCACTTTCTGTCTTTCTGTCCCTGTCTTTCTGGCAAGCGCACATGCCCGATAGCAAACAACTCTCCACACACACACACATACGCACACAAATTATTTAACAAATTTTAAAATATTTAAATAACATGCTATTAAACCTATTTCTTAAAAAAGAATAATAAATATATTTGAGTAAAAATATCATCCTTATAAAACATTAAATCTTTCAAGATGACTCAATATATTTATATAGTTGAATTTCTCATTTTGATGTATTTTCTAAGAAAAATTACTTCTCATACATGACCTATAGATGTTCTGTGTGGTTGGTTTTTAGACTGAGTTCCAGCAAATACATTACATTGTCTTTGAATCTGGAGACTGGGTGATGGGCTTTTTTCCCAATTCTTTCTAGACCAAAGAGAAACTATTAGTTGATTTGACGAGTGAAACAATCTCATAATTTGATCTCTGGGGCAGAGGGCTTCTAGATCAGGAATATTCTCATCTTCATTCTTACAAGAAGTCCAAGGAGAACCCTTTCAATAGGTCCTCAGTGAATGTGAAAGGAAGCAGGAAGAAAGGATGGAAATCAATCTTAGTTTCATCAGAAGAATTGTAGAATAAAAAGTTTCAAAGGAAGCTGACAATTTGATCTCTTTGATTTCAACTATAAGCTTTATGTTGGTGGTTAAGGCAGCTGCATCCCACATGGCCATTTGTATGGTTCAAGTCTTTTATTCACTTGAAAAACAGGTTGGGTATGTGTATGTGTTTTCCCAAAATCCTGAAAGGAGGAATAGATAGAGGAGAAGGGATTATGATGTGGCTATGCCCCATGGGGAAATGCTTTCTCCTCTTCCTGTCTTTCTCCCTCTGGCATGCAAATGTGCCCTCTAACAAAAATAAATAAATAGATATATTAAAAGTATATGAAATTTTCAAGAAGATTACAACTTTCTCCTTGTGATATATGCCTTCTGTAATTTCCTTAAATTCAGTTTGCTTTTCCAGCACACTTGAGGCATGAAATAATTACTCAGAAATGCACTAGCTTTTTGTCCTTATGCTCAAATCCACTGATTCTGTTCACATGTATTTAATTCAAGCAATTTTCATCATTTTCAAGTGAATTCTACCAATTAAAAAAAATCTCTATAATCAGGTTTAAGAGTTGCCCTTGGTTAAAGTTCTAGACATTGTTTTTGCTACATTTTCCTTCTTGTGCTACACTGAAATGAATGTACAAACACAATGCATCATCCTTGTGACCCGTGAACTAAATCACTAGTTCTCTTACTAAATGAATGCAGCCACCATTTGGAAGGCTTAATCTTAAAGCTCCTTTATTGTAGATTTTAGTTTCATGTGAGAGTTGTTCCTTTACTGGCACCAGTTATACAAAATGTTTTATTAGAATGGGAGTCCGATGGTGGTGCAGTGGGAAAATGCATGCTCTATAAGGCAGGCAAACATGGTTGCTGGCTTGTGTCCGGAGACTTCCCCAAGTACACTGGATACGCATGCGCCCATGATCCAGGAATGGCTGACGCTGTGTAGATAGAGTGTTGAGACCCTGTTGGGGGTATTCTATCATAACAATCTTGAGAATCTTTTAAACAAATTTTTTATTTTTAATGCATATTTTATCCTTCTTTTTCAATAATCAAATAGTTTGTGATCAAAAGCAAATGTCTTTGGAAATATCACAGTCCTGAATTCATGTTTTTTTAAAAAATGAAAATGACTGGGAATCAACAGTTAGCATAATGGCTATGTTGCTGGACTCCCACGTAGTTGACCGCGGTTCGTGTCCCGGACCCGGTGACTTAAGACTCACGCCGGGCGCGTGTGCGTACGTGCCCAAGATCCCAAGAGGAGAATGGAGGAGAAGGGATTGCAGCGTGACCATCCCCTCTGGGGGGTGATTTCTCACTTTCTGTCTCTATGTCTTTCTCTGTCTGTCTGGCGAGCACATGCGCCCTATAGCAAAGACCTCTCAAAAAAAAAAAAATTAAAACGACTGAAAATTAAAAGAAAAACCTTGTTGATTTACCATGAAACTTCAGACTATGGAGGGTTTTATGGTCCAGGGAAAATCCTCAATATTTTATCTTTGTTTGTTAGGATTTGGCTTTAAATAGACTTTGATTAATATTGGTTTGGTTTGAAAACTCAAAACTGAACAGTTTTTTAGAAGTAAGATTTCCTCCAAATGCCATTTAATTATTTAACTTTCTATGGTAGTGTAAAGGTGCTGGGCAGAAGCCAAGAGAAGTTTTGTAGAATAATGAGAAAATCATCATCAGCTTCTAGGTGACTATTATAGAGTAGCCAGTCAGTGGAATAGCAATGGAAAAAAATTCCAGGGGGTCTGGTAAATTACCAAAATTCTAAATTCAAATTCAGAAAACTGTTTTATCCTCTTCAGGATCATTTTACCAACTATAAATAAATGACAGTCAATCATTTTTGTAACTTGCCACATATTTTTGTGAGCAATGCAATAACATGCTATTATTTATGAGTTAGTCTTTGTATTGGGGAATTTCAATTTGTTTGTTGGATTTTTTTTTTTTTTTTTTTTTTTTTTGTGGGGGGGGTTTTTTTTTTTTTTTTATAAAGTTATTTTAATTTTTTTTTTGGATTTTTTTTTTTTTTTTTTTTTTTAGTGCTGGGAAGGTTTACTTATTCCTTTTAAAGAGTTTATTTATTTATTTTTTTGAGAGGTTTTCGCTATAGGGCGCGTGCCCTCACCAGACAGAGAGAAAGACATAGAGACAGAAAGCGAGAAATCACCCCCCAGGGAGGATGGTCACGCCGCGATCCCTTCTCCTCCATTCTCCTCTCAGGATCATGGGCACGCACACACATGTGCCCGGCGTGAGTTTTAAGCCATCAGGTCCCGGAAGCGAACCACGGTCGACTACGTGGGAGTCCAGCGACATAGCCATTACACTAACTGCTGGTTCCCTTAAAGAGTTTTATGTTGCTGTTCATTTTATTAATAGTTTATAGAACATGTAATTTTCATTGCTAGAATGTATTTAGTTCTCTGATATTCATATTCTCCACTCAAAGATGATCCACCAGCAGCTGCCGATTGGAGGATTGTTTATTGCTTATCTGCAATGAGATGCATACAGAAATTAAGGATGCCCATTTAGAAACTTCTATAGCAACTTGGCATGTCATAGTATCCATGTGTGAAATCACTTTTCTAGTAATTTACGTTTAAAAAGTACCAGTTTGCAAGTAACAGGGCACTAAACAGCAATGAACTCTGCTTTTTCACAGCAGCCTTCGAACCACTGCCCTATATACTACAGACAGTGCCCTGAAACATCACTCTGATGGATGTGCCGAGACATTTAGGTCCCTGCATCTCTTTGCTTGCCTTTTTCTGTGCCTTCCACTAATACCAGTCATGTTGGGACAAGGACAGTGCAGAATAAAGTGAAAGGAAAAGGAAGAACACGCTCTTTCCATTCTAGCTAATATTACACTAGTACCAACTGCATCTCCTGTTTTAGATGTCCTCCCAGCTGTGGTTTTTTTTGAGGACCTTCCACAGGAAAAGAGCATCAGTTTGTTAGATTACATTTTTCCAAGATGGTCATTCAATGAGTTAATGTCATGTAATATTTTAAATGAAATTTGTAACTAATAATTTAATATAGCTGTATTAAAATGTTTGAAAATATTTGATGAAATATAAAGCATGTTTGGTTGTGATAAATGCCTATGCCTTGGTGTTTTGTTGACTCCACCGGAAGGAGGACTCTGTATTATTCGATGTGATGGTCTTGTTGGCACAGGGGAAGACATTAGTTAATGCCCATGTAAAACCTGTACTACCTCTTGAGAGCAAAGAAAGTAAAAGTTCAATATCATGTTAATATACAATGAAAGCAAATAAAAAAGAGGTGTTCAGCATCTCTGGAGAGCTGCAAAACATCATACAGGTCAAGTCTGAACCCTGCCCATTGCTCACCTTCCAAAATGTAAACAGATACAATTACAATAGTCCGTATGTCATCACCTGGCATAGGAAAGTCAAGAAAAATGGGCCAAAGGGTACCTGAAATTTAGCAAATTCAGGAAGGTGAGTTAAGAATTGTCATATGTTGCTGTCCTTCGTTCCACCTGAAATAATCTTTAACCCCGAGGATACGTGTTTGCTAAAACTATTTCCAAAAAGTTGCATATGGTTTGGTTGCATACATGTTCATCTTGTTTTATAACTATAATTATGTAAATTGAGACACTTAAACTCATTTTCATAGAATTACGTAGTTATGAGTAACCAGATAGAGTCTCCACTGCTAACTTAAAATTGCACCCAATTCTCAATACTGTTTCTCTAAATGTATGCTTAATATTATGTCCTTGTTTGATATCTATAATTTTTTTATGACTCCATTAATGAATATTAACTTTGAATTTAAATCTAGTAAAAAAAAAATGCCTTAATCCACAATTTTCCAGATACCAGGGGCATATTGCCACTATAACCATATGAATGAGAACAGGGTCCCCAGGGTCCCCTTACCTGGACAATAACTGTAAAGAGCTCTTTGACTTTGTAGCATTGATATTTACAATTCCTTATTGAGTACCTAAAATAGTGTAGTCAGTCAATTTCAATAACTTTTGAGTATCTTCAAATGTGTCATTTAAATTCACTAAACCCACTCTCTTTTGTAAAATTTTTTTAAAAAATCCTAATTGGCATGGTGATTATGGCACTGGACTTCCACATTGCTGATCGTGGTTTGAATTCCAGACCTGGCAGTTTAAAAATCATACTGGACATATGTGCGTGTGTACTCAGAGTCCCAAAAAGGAGAATAGAGGAGAAGGGATTGCAGGATGGCCATCCCCCAGGGGGTAATTTCTCACTTTCCCTCTCTCTGTCTCTGTCTAGTGAGTACACACATGCCCTCTGGCAAATAAATAAATAAATAATCCACAACTATTGGAAGTTCCAATGAGGTACCTGCAAATTATAATAGCAATATAATAAAAGCAGTGAAATAAACTAATCGCAATAGTAGTGCTTACAGCTATTGCCATTCGCAAAATTTACTGTAAGTCGAAAACTTTCCTGAACCACACATAATGCACACACGTGTAACAATTGTGAATATTAAATAAAATTATATAAATACGTATATACTCACACAATATATGCATATCTACAAGATTGTATAAATATGTGTATACATGTATATACAGCGTGCATATACATATTTATGCAATTTTAATTAATCCTTACAATAAACCTATAATTAAATAGCTACGCTTACCACTGTTTTATAAATGAGAAACTGTGGCATAGAGACATTAATTAGCTTGTTGAAAATCATATGTATACGGGCCAGATTGTGTGTGGTAGTGAAAGTGGTTGGATCTCTTATGGTTGACTGTGAGGTCCAAGTTCTGGACGTAGAGGCTTGAAAAACACTCCAGGTACGTGTGTGTGTGTCCAGAATCTTGAACGGATGACGAAATGGAGCCGGGATTACATTGTGACCATTCCTCTTGGGAGATGTTTTCTCATTTTCCCTCTCTTTTTCTGTCTCTTTCCTGTGAACACATGTTCCTTTTGGCAATATTTTACAAAAAGAAAACAGAGACAGAAGGTGAAATTATGGTTAAGGCACTAGACTCCCACATGATTGACTGCAGTTTGAGCCCCAGACCTGGTGGCTGCTTTTTTTTTTTTTTTTTTTTTTTTTGAGAGAGAGGATTTTTCTTAAGGGCGTGTGTGCTCACCAGAAAGACAGAGACAGAGAGACAGAAAACGGGAAATCATCCCTCAAGGGGGGTGGCCACATCACAATCCCTTCTCCATTCTCCTCTCAGGATCTTGGGCGTGCACGCACACATGCCTGGTATGAGTTTAAGCTACCGGGTCTAGGACTCGAACTGTAGTTGACTACATGGGAGTCCAGGAACATAGCCATTACACCAGCTACTGGGCCCCTGGTGGCACTTTTTCACTTTCCCTCTCTATCTGTCTCTCTGGTGAATTGATTGATAAATAAATAAATAAATGTTAAAAAGTAATTCTTAAAAAAGAAGAAAGGAAATCATACATGTAGCCAAACTGTAAATCTAAGAGAGTATCAGAATTTGTCCAGAATTTTTTTAAAGAGAGTTTTTTGTTATAGGGCTCATGCATTTGCTGGAGAGACCGAGACAAAAAGTGAGAAATCACTCCCTGGGGGATGACTACACCTACACCGCAATCCAGTCTTCTCCATTCTCTTCTTGGGATTTTGGGCATGAAAGCAAATGCTCCCAGCATGAATTGAGGTTGCCGGGTCTCTGACTCGAACCATGGTCGACCAAGTGACAGTCCAGTGACAACGCAACCATTATGCCATCTTCTAGTTCCTCTACAACAAATATTTTAAAAATGTAGTTGCTCATAACAAACATTCTGGCCCAGTTGTGGTGGTGTGAAGGTAAATCAAGATGAGCCATCCTGAAAGCTGTAACAATCAGGATGCACTTCCTGAGCTGACCGGTAAACTGGCTGCAGGAAGGTTACCATGACATTGACCAGCTGGGAAACTGGGGAGTAAGGATTGGATCGTGGCTTGAAACACCCTTAAAGATGCCTGTATTTCTCTCTTTCTTTGTCTTTTCCATGAAATAAATAAATCTCCTTCTAAAAAAAAATCAGAGTAGGGGCAGCAGGTGGTGTAGTGATTGGGATACTGGACTTCCATGTGGCCTACCACGGTTCAAGTCTGGGATGTAATGGCTTTAAACACCAGGTATGTGTGCGTGCATGCCCACCTAAAATCCCAAGAGGAGAATGGAGGAGAAGGGACTGTGGTTTGGCCATCCTCCAGGGGAGGTAAATTCTTGTCGTCTGTCTCTCTGTCTTCCTATAGCAAAAACTTCCCCCCAAAGAAAAATCCAGACTGATCTAGGAAGAATAAAAGGCTAAACTTACTTTTTCAGCAAAATTTTATCCTTCTAAGCAAACACACTTTCACAAAAATTTAATTTTATGCTAAGTTGATACATACTAGGAGCAGACACAATAAGTTGCATAGTAACTGGTATGTAAATATTTACTAGTCAGCATCCCTTCAGCTATCTAATATGCTGTAAACGATGTCAAGATTTGTCAGTTCAAAGCACTTGTGTGAATGAATACCTATTCTTTTAAGGTTCTCCATCACCCTGAAGGTGAATTTCTTCCTGTTTCTGTTTCTTTCAAGGCAAACTCCTACTGGTCAGATTCATAAGACACTTTGCATATAAATAGTGCCATAATTATTTTTGAGAATTAATACTTAAGAAAATGATATTTATTTTAATTTAAATATATCCTGTTGTATTGATCAGTGTTATGCAGTCTACATCAAAAATCTCTAAAAAAAAAAAGTAATAATGAGTTGCCAACATTTAAGTATTGACTGATTTAATAAAAAATGATACATGTCCAGCTTCTTTCTTAAAAACATAAAAATGTGACTAAACTAATCTACATTCAATATCTGTTTCCATACAAATGTGGAGGAGAACTGTATTGAATCTGCTTGGTTTCAGTGTGTCCAAACACTTTCTACTTCATTCCTTTTTCTACCTCTCCCTTGTAGCAATCATTCTTCATTCATTTAAGATCCCTGTTTAATATCTGTGAACATTTGAGTGTCTATCCTTGTTTTATGTATTTAAAACATTTACTCAAACAGTAGCAAAGTCTGTGGATAATACAAAAGAGATGAAAATGGTGTCTTTTAATCATATAGAAATTACGAGGCATGAAGGAAATACTCTGAAATAAAGCCATCCTATCGCAGGCATAGGTCTGGGAATCATTTTAGACCTTCCCATGTAGAAATATCCAGTCAAAATT
Source organism: Tupaia belangeri chinensis (assembly GCF_000334495.1). NCBI lineage: Eukaryota > Metazoa > Chordata > Mammalia > Scandentia > Tupaiidae > Tupaia > Tupaia belangeri. The sequence goes on from NW_006160032.1 coordinate 2,373,925, forward strand.
TAATTTCCCTCCATGCTCTCAGGTCTTAATGACAACCAATGCCAATACAATGTAAAGAAAGTGAGTAATATGGGAATTAAATTAACAAACAAAATTTGAGTTTTGTTTTCTAAGTTTTAGGATTGCTATTTGATAATTTTATTTTGATCATTTTAAAAGGAAATAAAGCCATTTCATTCTTTGTATATTTCTCTTATTCAAGCTAATGTATTAAGCTTCCTGAATAATTCTAAATATTATTCAAAATGTGGACTTTGCAGACATTTGCATGTGTGTTGTACCAGACACATGGCTATAGTACACTAAGTTCCCAAACAGGAAAAATGTCTAAAGCAGGAAGGAAAAAAATAAGCCCACATGTGATTCTTGGTTTTAATTTTATTTTTTTCCAAGCACAGTTTGTTAAAGTGAGTCTTGTCTTTTTATCATAGGTTTCAGTATATCAGCCTTTCTGTATGTGAAGTGTTACAAGATTGATGAAAGGCACACATATGGCAATTCAAATTTATTGTCATTCATTCATTGTTAAGGGACATTAAGAAAGATGACAATAATAAACAATAATAATAAAACTGAAAAATAAAACATAATCAAGATAAACTTGCTAAATTACTCATTCATTTATTTTTGCTTTTTTTTTTGCCTACTGCAGAGTTTGGTTAATTTCATAGTTGCATATTCATAAATCTGTATAGCATCTTACTATTATTTAAGATGATTTAAGATGAATACATTTGTACAATAAGTTGTGTACTCGATCTGCCTTTTTTTTTATTTTTGTCATGGGGTGCATATGCTTGCTGGAGAGAGAGACAGACAGACAGATACAGAGAGATGGAAGGTGAGAAATTACCCTCCCTAGGAGGGATGGCCAGGCTGCAGTCCCTTCTCCTCTATTCTCCTCTCAGGATTTTGGACATTCATGCACACATGCCGATATGAGTTTCAAGCCACCAGGTCTAGGATTTGAACCACAATCTGCCATGTGGGAGTTCACCATGCCACCTCCCTGCAATCTGCACTTTTGAAAGGAAAACTAGAGATTCTCTTTTAGGTTTAATACCCAATTAAGTGACACCAGTATAGTAAAATTACTTAAAATGAAAGTTGCTCAGTTTTAAATTGCATTATGTCCCAAAGAACTGAAAAACTTGAAATGATTTTAAAAAATAGGGAATAACAATAAATTTGCAATTATTGATTAAGCATGCATTAAGACTTCAAAATTATGACTTCCGTATAAAAGTCAATAAGGATATAAAACAACAGGCACAAGTATTCCTCTAAATAATTTCTTTATTTGCATTACTATCCATCAGAAAAAATACTGGGTTTTGCTATAGCTTTGTTCAATCAATAAAGATAAGTGTTTAATTAATGAATAGAATCCTAACTTAACTGCTGTTAAACCTTGAGTAAATTAATTAACTTCCCTGGGCTTAATTCTGTACCTCTTAGGATAATGTATATACAAGTTTTAGCCTGGCCTACTCTTTTTCTATCTCCCTACATACATACATATGTATGTATGTATATATAGACTTTTCAGACAACCCAAATCTGTAACTGTATTGTTGTTTACACTTAAAACTATACTTAAAAGAGAAAACGTGCATATTCATGCTGTTTTTGTAATCTAATAAAATTTGGGCAATTATAAGATTCTTTTATCCAAAATAATTTTAATGATTGTTTCTTCTTGCATTGTGTGGGTTTTTCATAATTTGTTATGATATTCCTATTGTTAAATGATTCACCTGTTTCCAATATTTTGCCATTATAAACAAAGCTGTGATACCTATAAGTATATTTTTCTTAAATTTGATTAGAACATATCGTTTAAGGCCAGCCCCATAGCTAAGTGGTTAAGAAAGCCAGATCCCACATGGCAAACCGTGGTTCAAAATCTGACCCCAGGGACTTGAAAAACATACCAGGCACATGTGCATGCTCTAAATCTCAGCAAGATGGAAAAATGGAGAAGAGATTGCAGTGTGATCATACTTCATTGGGGAGTGGTTTCTATCACTTACTCCCTCTGGCAATTTTTTGAAAAATAGGGAATAAAATAATTCAGTTTAATACTGTATCATGTTCATAGGTACTAAAGAATATTCTAAAAGATTTATGTACACATTCATGTGTATATGTTTCCTTTTTCATAAAGTAGATCCTAAAATGTCAGAAAAAGAGACCAGCAGTTGGCATAATGGCTATGTTGCTGGACTCCCATGTAGCTGACTGCAGTTCAAGTCCTGGACCTGGTGGCTTAAACTCACTCCGGGTGCATGTGTGTGCATGCCCAAGGTCCTGAGAATAGAATGGGGAAGGGATTGTGGTGTGACCATCCCCTCTGGAGAATGATTTCGCATTCTCCATCTCTGTCTCACTCTGTCTTTCTGGCGAGCACACACGCCCAAAAGCTAAAACCTCTCCCCCACCCAAAAAAAAAAAAAAAATCAGAAAATACAGAGAAATTCTCAGGAAAAAAAGATTTTGAGAAGTGTCTTTATAAAACATATATCATTCTCCTACCTTGTAATTGACTTACTTTTTTTCTTTAATATAGGCAACACATTATCCAGTATGATGAAACTGCCGAAATGTTTAATTTTTTTTTGTGAGGTTTTTGCTATAGGGTGTGTGCGCTCGCCAGAAAAACAGAGAGAGAGAGACAGAGAGACAGAAAGCAAGAAATCAACCCACCCCCCCTCCGGGGAGGATGGCCACGCCGCAATCCCTTCTCCTCCATTCTCCTCTCAGGATCTTGGGCACGCATGCACACGTGCCTGATGTGAGTTTTAAGCCACCAAGTCTGGGACTCGAACCACGGTCAACTACATGGCAGTGCAGCAACATGGCCATTACACCAACTGCTGATCCCAAATGTTAATTTTTTTTAATACAGCATTAGGGATTAAAATAATTTTGTATTATGTGGAGGACACAAAAACTCATTTATCTTCAGGAAATGCAGTCATTGCTGCTCTTCTAGTGAAAAAAATATCTATTTTATAAGTTGTCTCCACAACATTAAGGTACTGTTAAGATTTCTGGAGTAGCTGTATTTCATAATATTAAAGAAAATGCTTTTTATTTGCACTGAGAAGACTTTTTGTGAAAAGAGACTGACAGGGCATTTTTTTATTTTAGCATTATATCATGCGTTAGAAAAATATGGAAATCCCTGCATAATTTTAAATAGGGCATGTCAAACTTATCAGTTATTTGGGAACAAGAAACTAACCAAGCATGGGAGAAAATATCAGAAATTAGATCTCAAGTAGGAACGAAGTGTAAAGGCCCCACAAATGTCGGCAGTTGAAAGATAAAGTTATTAATTATATATTCTAAGGAAGCTTTGAATACACATATAATAGCAGAAATGCAAATTTGTTGTCATTTATTGTTGATAATCATTAGAACAGAGAAATCATAACTAATATGGGATGTGACAAAGAAATATATATTCTACCATTTCATGTTTACAGGATTTTGAAACAAATGAGTTCATAGTTACGGAACAATAGTTCGTTAGTACCAAGGTTTCTGATATCAGTATTTATACCCAGAATATAAAATATAATTGTCTTCTTAAGTTGTTTCAACATTGACAGATAACTTCAGTAGCAATTATAAAGGAAAAAATGCCTCTAATCTGGAAAGATTTTATTTATAGAAGCTAAAATGAAAGAAAGCCTAATAATAATAATAATAGCTAACACTTACGCAGTTCCTGCTGTGTGCCAGGTAATAATTGTTAGCACAGTAACTAGGTAACTGAATAAGTGTACTCATCTAATCAACCAACAAAACAACCTTGAGATAGTGGTAACAAAACACTTATCTCCAGTTAAAAGATAGGAAAATTAAGGAGCAGAGAAGGTAAAATATTTAGCTCAAGGTCTTAGAGATAAGAAGTGGTACAACTGGAATTTCACCCACACAGCATGTGGCTCAGGGTTGTACACTGTGACAGTGAACATCATACAGTCTCTTCCAACCAGTTGACACTTTGATGTGCAAAAAATCAGCTGCTAAATCTAAATGATATTATTGGTTACTCCTCTAAGAAAAACAACTCAAGTCATATAATTATGAAATGCAATATTCTCAGATTCCATTTGGAAATTTCCATTTTAAACACATCTTTTTTTTTTAATTGACACAGTATATCTTTTTAAAAAAGAATTATTTTATTTAACTTTATTTATTTATTTTAATTTGATCAGAGAGGGACAGAGAGAGAGAGGTTGAGGGGAGACAGAGAGAGAGAGAAAGCAAGCTGTCAGGTCTGGGACTCAAACCATGGTTGGCCATGTGAGAGTCTAGAGCCCTTAACCACCATACCAACTACTGGTCCCAATGCAATATATCTTTAAAGTGCTTAATTCCAGGGCCTGACTATGTTGCAGCGGGCATGTGGCACTCTGCAATATTGAATCTGCATGGAAAGATCTTCAGTTCTTATCCAAAGACTTGTATTACATGCTTGCCCAGGAAGGTTAAGGCTGAGGTAGATTGTTCCTCAGAGACCAAGTGGCAGGTGCCCACCTCTCTCTCTTTTTCTATCTCTCATTGAACAAATAGATAAAAACTAAGAAAAATATTTAAGTACCCGATTTCATCTAAAAATAATCCATCTTTCCAAGGGAACTCAATGAAAAATAGAAACTCACTATTTGATCAAGGGGGAGATGGAACATATCATTAAATCAGTGGTAGGATTGTTTTGCTCCTCCTTAGGCTGATGTGTCATGACTCCATCAACAACAAGCACAATTATGCTTAACCTGAGGACATATATTAATAAGAAGCCATCAAGTTCAAGTTTCAGGTCTTCTTCTTTATGTGCCTGTGGAAAAAAAAACTATAGATATGAATACATAAGATTATTGGAACTTTAGAAGTACTTATTATATATTCTTAGTTACTGGGGATGTTAGGGAGCATAGATGGAAAATGACATAATTTGCCTCACTAGGATATCTGACTAGTCAGACAGTGCATTCCACGTTGTAGCATTAGTGGCACCTTTACAATTACACTTCTTTTGTTCTCATTCTTCTTTTCACATTTCTAGTGACATAAATTATTGTCTGATGTTCAGACTTAAGTGAAAGAAGAAAAGTGGACATAAGATTCTTTTTTTTTTTTTATATTTGAGAGGTTTTTGCTATAGGGTATGTGCACTTGCCAGAAAGACAGAGAGACAGGGAGACAGAAAGCAAGAAATTGCCCCCCAAAGAGGATGGCCATGCAGCAGTCTGTTCTCCATTCTCCTCCTGGGATCTTGGGCATGCATACACTCTCACCGGGCATGAGTTTAAGCCACGGGGTCTAGGAATCAAACCGTGGTTGTCTACATGGGAGTCCAGCGATATAGCCATTACGCCATATTCTGGTCCCAGACATAAGATTCTTAATAGTGGAAAAAGAGAATATTGTTACATTAATCTTTTGTGTCAAGGGTACTCTACAGTGATACATGGATATTTCAAAACTAATGTGTGTGTACAAGTATACATCTGGGTAGGTATGCATGTGGATGCATGTATGTATGCATTTATATGTATGGTGCATGCTATTTTTAAAGAAGAAAATTCATAGCTTTCAAGAGATTTTTCTGGTGCCTACAGGTGCCACAATATTTGCTATTCCATATACCCAAAAGGGAAATAGAGTTTGAATTAGATGGAAGACTTTTTTTAAAAATAACTAGGATTTTAATAAAGATATTTAAACTTGGAACAAAACACAAGTCACTTTTAAGTACCATAAGTAAGATAATAGCAAATATTTTTACTAGAAATGAATTTGTTTTATTTAGGGTAATGCTTTCCTAGGTGGACCCTATGAGCTGTACTGTTTTATACATAATTATGAAGAAATACACAAATGATAAATTTGACTTTTTTCCTGTATGAAGTGCTTTATACCAACATATAATAGATGAGAAATCTTGCATCTGTAGTTTACTAAGTAAGTGTAGACATTCAAGGTCACTGTAAAGCTGTAATTGTTTATATTTCTGATCTTTACTGTGTATTTGAAAATATAGGACTACTTTGATGTCAGTCATTCATGACTGGGGGATGAGAGTAGAGCAAATGAAACTTGGCTAGTCTAGAATTTACTCAAAGCTGCATAAATGCTTTATAAAAACCATCTGGACAAGTGGATGCAGCAGTTCAATGATGTTATATAAACTGGCCATTTATGTTAAAGTCACATGATCTGATCTTAAGGATTTCTGTAGAGAGGATAAAAAGCTCAGCAGAGTGACGGAAAGAGGATGTTTTCATTAGAAGGGGATACTTAAGGCTCTTGTAAAGTCACATTATTAGACATTGTGAAGCTCATTTGTCTGCCCAGAGCATGTGAACCTGGTACCCAAGTCATGCTGGGTTGCCACTTGTGGAAGACCCATTGTCCTAAAACTTAAATAAAAGCCTGTGAGGTTGTCTTTTTGGAACTGCTTAGGAATTTTTTAAGTCACATAACCTTCTAAAATTTTGTTTAAATATTCTACATATGAAGGTTAATTTTTCAACAGTAACAAGCATGCATTTTGGAATATATCTGTTAGTTGACTTTCTAAACTTAATTTAGTAAGGTAGAGAAAGAATGATAGAACAACAAACAAGAATAGGAAACTGATGTGATCAGCAAAATGTTCTTGAATCCCAGAAAGCTCTGGGCAAAATAAGGAAATAGGAGACAAATAATATTCAGGAAGAGATGTGCTGAATACTGTCAAATATTTTAGGAATGAGTTAGTCAAGGTTATGACCAGTAGTGACACTTATATAACAGATTTCAGCTTTAAAATGGATCTTTATATCTGATGTTACAAAGACACTTTCTCCAAGGGGTCTTATGCTGAAGGACTGAAAATAGGAACACAGGTAGCAGCTATGTTCTAAAGTCAAGTTTTAAATATAAAAAAATAAAACTTCTTAGTGTGTGTGAGTCCATGACCCTATTTGAATGAGTGATTCCTAAACTGAATTGTTGAGATATCATTTATGTCATCATATGTCTCTTTGAATTCATATTGAGTGATTAAAAATCACTATTTTAAAAAATATGTAGTTAGAAATAGTTTAATACTTATATAAATGATTTCTTAATGGTGTAGTATTATATTACTTGATAATGAATTTATTAACTTGAGAAAGTCATGACACATCTTAATCCAAATGACCTAATATTATGTATTTTTTTATATGTTGAGAAATACTGAAAAATCCACTAGTAAATTTTTTAATTGTTGACCAAATCATTCTTTTATGGCAATTAAAGCAGGACAATTATGAGGTACATTTTTCAAGGATATAGTTCCTTAAAGCAAAAGTTATACATATTTTAGTTAGCTTCTACCAAATTTTCAAAAAAAAATAGTTTGGCATCAAAATGAAAACAAATGTATCTGAATTTATAGTTGAAAGACAATTATTTGTTTAATAGGAAGGGGCCAAGAAGGAGATTCAACATCTTACTGTCTAACAATAAGACATATCTTGTGACCGCATATGAATGGGGACAAGAGACAGGGAAAATTAGTTCAAACAGGAATATTTGTACATAGGTTACTGAAAAGAAAGACTGAAATTAATTTAATTAATTTATTTAGGAGTGTGTGTGTGTGTGGTATTTTTATTATTTTTTTGACTGGTGCTCACCACCTCACTATACTCCTGCCTCAACTTCCTGAAGATCTGGGGTCACAGACATATACCACTATCCCTGATATGTCAGATAAGGACTCACCATGCTGCCCACTGGGCTGTGAGCTGGACTTCTGCATCAGCCTCTGAATGGGACTACAGGTGAACATCAGCACACTGGCTATTTTACAGGGTGAGATATCCCGCTGGGCTACCCATGTGGTCTCAGCTGGAGAGTAGCAAAGTTTAGTTTATGGTATCTTGGCTAGGCCAGTAAGTATTTATTAATAGCCTTGTTTTGTTAATCCACCATGGTTCCATCAGTCAGAAAGCCCTATAAATAAAAACGAGGTAGCAGGACCAGTAGGTGATTTGATGGTTGAGGTGCTGGACTCCCCACATGGCCAACCATGATTCAAATCCTGGAGCTGGTGGCTTGCTTTCTTGCTTTCCCTCTCTCTCTCCTGGTGAATTAAATAATAATAATATTAAAAATTGTAATGAATTACATTAAAATTTAAAAACTGAAGTATCTGATTTATCTTAGAAACTGTAAAAAAAGATGCCAAAGTTAATGTATTTGGGAGTCTAGGACTCCAAAGATACAGAGTTAGAGATGGACAAACTCCCTAACACCTCACTGCCTTACCCTTTTTTCATAGAGTATGCTATGATTCTCTGAGTGTGAGAACTGACAGGACACCATTGTTCTTTGTCAATTTAGGGAAGGCATGTACATACCATTAAAAGAATGTTATTCAATAGGGGATCCTATTTCTAAATAACACAAGTATCAATAAAAATTGATTCACTTTTCAACATGAACATGGGTTGATAGTAGTCCATGTTTTGGAAACTTAATATTCAAAGGAGCAAAGGCTGAATTTCTTACTGTCCTTATATAGAAGAAATTGATTTTTTCTTGAGAAAAGATTCAACTGTCTTTTGACACAACAGCATAAGTTCTGTAGTGAGTAAAGAGAATCAGTGAAAACACCTCACTTTAAAATGTGATAAGGTTTTCAATAAATCAGCTACTTTATTAAACTCACTGTGTCATTCACAACGAAATAGAAGAGCTGTATGTGCCCACCAATATTTCATAGTTTTATTTTGAAAAAGTATCATCTCTAGTGTTCTGCCAGTATTGTATGATTTAGTGTTCTACACTCAGTTCTGAAATATCCATTCTCATCTCAGCTATTCTATTCTTGGCAACAGGAGAGATTTTGCTTCAGGTTTTATTTATTCAGAGCCCGTTAATGTTGTAATTTTTATATCACTGTCATGTCATTTTGCCACTAATGTCATATATCTGATAAAAGAGCACAGGGAGAGAAGCTGTGTTCTTATTAATTAGAGAGGTCTGATAAATGGATTATCTTATTTAGTAAGCAAGTCTTTGACAAGCAGGTGAGTATAGATGAGCATATTAATGCTGGTTTCTCAATTTACTGCTGTGTTAGCACTAATTTTTACTGTTTTTGGTAATTCCAAATATCTCCCTGAAACCTGCTTTAATAATAATAGCTAAATAGGACTGAATAACTGCCATGATTAATTGGATATGCTATAGTCAGTGGAATTTTTTCATTTAATTCTGACACCAGTCCTGTGAAAGATGACTTTTTATTACAGTATCCATTTTACAGATGTGAAAACCAAGGCAAAGAAAGGTTATAACCACGCAGAGTTTCATAGCTAATAGAGTTGTGATGAGCCCTGGTAATTCTTTAGAAATTTTTTTATACTGATATCTTAGATACTAGTTTGCCTCCTATAACTCTTAGCTGACTTTCTGATACAGATTTAAGTATTTATATAAAATATATCTTTATATAAAATATATAAGAAACTTGTCGCCTGGATGTTGATTTTTTTACTATTATTTATTCATTGAGGAAACATACAGTTTCTGCTTTTGTCTCATAAGATGCTACAAACTTGTTAATTATTCCTAAGGCTAACGATACTGAAAACTGCTCTACTTTAAAATGCAGCAGAATGGACCAGCTCTATGACCTGATGGTTAAGACAGCTGGATTCCACATAACTAACCATACAGTTCAAGTCCTGGACCCAGTGACTTGAGAAACCCCTAAAAGAGAGAGAAATAGAGGAGAGGGGATTATGGCATGACCATTCCTCATGAGGGGTGCTTTCTCCCCTCCTTCTCTCTCTGTCTCTCTGTGTCAAATGCATATGCCCTCTAACAAAAAAAATAATACAAACAAACAAACAAACAAAAAACAACAAGAAAGAAAATATAAAATATTATCTAGACTTATATTTATATGGAAGAAAGTATTTTCTATCTAATATCAATCAATTAACTTCTACCTGAAGACAAAAATTGGAGTCTACATTCTCCTATAGTCTTCTTTGTTTTCTGTTGGCCAAATCACTGACTGGTTTCATTTACTGAAGGCACATAAAAGCATGATGTTTCCTAGGCCTGTGTTTTAGCTTTGTTATATTTGCATTTAACTTGCTGGAATTTTCCCTAATACACACAGGTGCACACACACAAACACACTGGCTTTTAAGCTTTCATTGTAGGCAAAAGTTCCATGAAATAGCAGAAACATATGATCACCCCTGAATAAATATTTATTAATTTTCTGTGTGAATCCCTTCAAGAGAATTCTAAAATAAAAAGTGTTTATTTTAAAATAAGAACAAGACCTGTACTCATTTACAGATGAAACGCCACTGTATTTTTCTTATCTGTTGAGTAAGTCTCACCATCCTGCTTCATTTTTTTTTTCTTTTTAATTTGCCAGAAGACGTGTGCTTGCTGCAGAGTAACACACAGAGAAAGAAAGAGAGAGGGCAAATGAGAACGTGTCCTTCATGGAGAATAGTCATGCTACAATACTTTCTCCTCCATCTCTCTCTCCTTTAGGGAGTTTGGGTACACATACACACGCGCCTGGCCTGTTTCTTAAGCACCAAGTCTGGGACTAGAGCCACACCATAGGCTACGTGGGATCCAGCTTCTTTAACCACCGGGCCACAGGCTGGACCTAGCTTCATTTCTTTCATTGCCAGATCTTGCCCTGGATTTATAGAATGTTTGTGTCAACTTCCATTCAATTCTGAACACCTAGATTCAATGTCACCCTTAACTGGGAATCAGTTACACCCTTTTTCTGAAGACTCTACCATACCCAGTATTGAGCCTCATCTGACTAACTCAGGGAGTTCTTTGTGAGTTTTTATTCTTTACAAGAATGAGTCAGAGTGAAAATGTATTGGGCTTTTGTTGATCTAGCACTTGAAGTTCCTCAAACTTGGCACTTCTATTCCACTTTATAAGACTGTTCTATTTTGACTTCCTGATTAGCGTAACACTCTTCTACAGGACCAAAGTTTTCCCAAAGCTATACCTTCTTTTGTTGGGACTATAACACTTGTCAATAGTCGACCAGTTGCCCCCCTGAAAAATCTTTACTATTTTCTCATTACTCTTGGTGGTCTTGCCTACTCCAAAAGATTGGTCATGTAGGACTGAGGGTTAGATACCTTTAACTTTGAATGTTAACACTTTCAAGGAAGCCGTCTCTTGTACCAGATTACATCCTTTTGGACATGGGCACTGGCCTGTGTTCAAATCTGGAAGTACTGATTTTCTGAGGACAAATATTACATGTTAATCTGTAACTGCAGAGATCAGCCCTGGGAATGATTTGGGAATGATTTGTTCTAGCTTTCATCCTCACTACCGTAACTTCCTCACTTTCTTCACCAGCTTGTGTCACAAGATTCCACCATGTCTATGATTTGAACCCATCTGAAGAGCAACAATAAAAATATGGCTTTTCTCAAGCACCTACTGGCTGTAACTCAATTGGAATAGTCACAAATGTATCCTGGTATTGAATATTACTGCCACTTTTGGTTTATAATATAAAGACAAAAACAGGTTAGAAAGAAAAATATAGTTACTAGATTTCTGCTGATGTGGAAGCTGGAATCTAGTTTGATAAGATGCTCCTGACTGTATTAGCATTGCGATGCACCACACATGCACTGCTTGTGGGACTCTGTTAAGTGACAGAGCTGGGATTTCAACTCTGAGTTGTGTGGTTACGAGGTTCTCCCCTTCATACCTCCTCTCACTGCCTCACTTTCAATAACATCGCTAAAGTTCTCTGCATTCACGTGAGTCATTTACCTTTCTGAAATCAAGTTAGGGAAGTGGACAAGCTGCTATCTACCTTCAGTTTCCAATATAATATATGCTAGGCCCAGCCTGGCAGCATAGTCAATAGCAAACTGAACTTCAGAGCTAGGAGCCACATGGCTGACCACACTTCAGCCTGAAGACCTGACAGGTGCACCTTTTAGTGCCTAGGATCTTGACAAAGTGGAGAGGTGGGGAAAAGGGATCACAGTGAGATCCTATCAAGGTTGCTTGAGGTTGCTTCTCTTTCTTTCTCTCATGCATGTGCACATGCTCTCTATCATGAGTAAGATAAATATAATATTTTTTTTAAAAAGATGTTATAATAAGTGTCCAATCACAATTCCAATGAGCAGCACCCTTAATGCAGGTTCAAAAAACCCTGGACATGGTAAGAGGAGGACTTGTTTCTGTCCAGCTGCCTGGCTCCACTGGAGCCTAACCCAGACTTGGACCTATTTCATTCTGATCTGACATTTTATACATTACTATTTTGCCTCTTACATTGAGTAACTTTAAGTTTATATCTTGAACATTGTCAAATTTCTATCCAATCATTATAAGAAATATGATTTCTCTATGATCTGGGTTTTACTCAAGAAACCTCTTAAAATATCTTGCACAGGAGAAAAAGCAATATTTTTATTGCTATCAACATCAATAGCTTTCTTATTTTTTATTTTTTGCTTTGCTTATTACCAATACACGTATCGGGAATCTCGCTACACAACAAAGCCAAAAAAAGAAAAAAATATTGCTTTTTAATTGACATGGATTCCCTTTTATTCCTTCAAGTTGTGCAGGCATGGACATATGGTAGATAGAAATATTCTGAGGTAAATACTTAGAATTCTGAATTATTTTCTGAAATAAGAAAGTATCCCAACAATTTCTTACTGATTCAGCTGACTAATTACTACAGATTTGGTTGCAACCCAAGTCACTTTAGTACCTTACAAAAAATGAGATGCTTCAGGCAAGATTATCAGCATGAGAATAAATGAGTTAGCAAGCATTAATAAACCTGGAGAACAACAGTGTTAAATGTTTTATGCATCATTTGAGTATGTGCCACTGCAGAAAATTGAATGAACAGCTTTTTGGTTATGAATACTGGAATTAAAGTTTTTGAGCATTGTTTTTGCATTCCTTATGGTGACAGACTTATCAAAATGAACACTTTCTGAAAAAGAATGCCTTATAGGCATTCTCTCACTTAGAAGCTAGCAATGTGTGTAAAAACTCTAGTCACTTTTCCATCTACCCTCCTCTCATTATTTACTATTCAACTGTTGAGTATTTACTGAGTACTGCATCTGTGTCAGAGTTAGGGGTCCGTTCTGCTCAACTTGGGGTGACAATACCAAAAGGGAATTATCTCATATATTCCAGAAAGTACACCATGGATTCTGAGATGCAATTTAGCATTCCTGTGATGTTAGTCTCCTAAACTGTAAATGAAGCAGTGATATCAACAATTTGATTAATGGTAAAAGTTTGCTAAGTAACTTAAATATACTGAAAGCTGTACATTTCAGATCAAAGAGGTAAATGTCCTATCTTCAGGAGAGTATCTAGTGAGCTTACGTGTGGATTTCCTGATCTGCAGTAGTTCTAGTGGTTACAAGAGGAGGAAAAGGAGGAGAAAGAATAACTTAATATTCTTTCAAGTCTAATTTGTGGTAAGAATAGTTTAGATTGCAAATGAAATATAACTTAATCATTTAAAATTTACTTCTCATCAAGCTGTGAGGAAAACTGCCATTTTGGGGGATTTGTGCTATTTCAGAGACTTCATATAAAATAAGCAACATTTATTGAGAAATAACTAAGTAATATATATATA
>NW_006160032.1:2388279-2425710 GCF_000334495.1 Tupaia belangeri chinensis
TTACCTCAGCCTCAATTAATGGCAAATATGTTTGTCTTTGTAATCATACACAATTCCCAAATCTCAGACATTACTTCTGTTTTATTGCTGTGCCTTCCAAACCCGTAATAAGGACTCTCAGCATTTATGTTTCCTTGACATAGGTTGTTTTATATAACCCTTAATGTGACTTTTTTTCAGTCCTGTCTTTACATGGGTTATTTTATCTAGTCTTCTCTAAAGTCCTATGAGATGTAAACCATGCTTATCCTCATTTATAGACAAAGAAACATAGGCATGGATTGACAAATGGCCAAATTTACATAATAAAATGTAGTCTGGATTTAATTTCAGGCAGAGAGAGAAAAATAATCCAGGAACATTCACATTTATAGTCTACCAAGGATTTATTCTTAAATTATATTTGTAATTTTGAATTCTTTATCATAGAAAGGACTCTGAACAGTTTATAAGCTCCAGACCCCAGACAATTGAACATTATACAACTGTAACTTCCAGTTCTTGAAAGTTGCCCACCTGCTTTCTAAGCCATCTTCTGTTTTCTTTTTCTGAGTGTGAAGAAAATAGGGACCCTGGAAACAAGAACCAGTCTGTCCACTTCTCCTCTGTTGCCCATTTTCTTCTCAATTCAGGACTCATGATCTGCCAGTTACATTTATTTTCATTCTCTCGCCTCATCTCTACCATCAATATATTTCTCTCTACTATATTACTCCCAGCAGCTTTCAAACATGTTCTAGATTTATCATTATAAAAGAGAGATTAAAAAAGGAAAAACATCTCAAGGCTTCCCATTGCTTTTTCATCTAATTCCTTCTCTCTCTAATCCCTTTCCATGTTGGCAAAAGACCCATTGACTTGGTTTATCTTCACTGCATGCATTTCTTCATATATGTGACAAATATTTATTGATCCCTACTTGCTAGGTAGAAGACATTGTACTAAACCACAGGATTAAAATAAAACACAGACTTCATAGGTATAACGGCTCAGGACAGCAGTTTGTATCCAATATGTCCTATTGTCTCAGATTGTATCTAGTATTTCCTTTGTCTCAGATGCATTCAATGGATAATAATACAGACCTTGATTTTCTGTTTTTAATCCCATCTCTTATCAAACATGTTCAGATTTTGGAGACTTGGTGTTCCCATGCTCACGTAATCTATAAAGCCTTTTTAAAATATATTAAATTCAGAGAATTTTTAAATGTCCAACTTGGCACTTGCATCTATATTGACTGCAACATCATCTAAGGGCACCAATCAGCTATTAATTAACACCTAGCTTTATCAAATTATTTAGATATTTTGGTAATCAAAATGATCTCATTTCTTTGTTTCTAAAACAAGGGGGGTGATGGCCCCCAAAATGGAAATTTCCTGGAAAGCTCTATTAATACAAGGGACTTTTATTATGTTTATCTATTTTATTTCTTTCATGAGACAGGGCATCTTCAGCAGAGTTTCCTCATGCTACAGTTCACTTCCCCTAACCCTCCAGTTGTTACTCAGGATTTCGGGTGTACGTATCTGTCCCGACCCGGGGGGACAGCCAAACAGGTTTCCTGAGTGAAGGAGTGAGAGCCGGGACAAGCGGCGTAGTGGTACAGCACGGAGACGACAATGTCGTCTGTTTATTGTGGGCAGCACGGTACAGCACAGAGACGACGCGGTGTCACAACTCTTAAGGGTCGTGTCGTCTACCGTGAGCAGCACGGAGACGATGCGGTGTCACAGCTCTTAAGGGTTGCATTGTCTACTGTGAGCAGCACGGAGACGACACAGTGCCACAGCTCTTCAGGGTCGTCCGGAGACGATGTAGTGTTAAAACTCTTCAGGGTCTCCCAGGTCGTCTGGAGACTGTGCGGTGTTTCAGCTCTTCGGGCTCTTCAGTCGTCATCTTCCTGGTCGTCTGTCGATTATGGGCCAGAGATCGTGCTTATATACACATTGGTGGGCCGTGATTGGTTGAATGAAGGTTAGCAAAAGGTAGGTTATGATTGGTTACTTTGTGGACCAATCATGAGGTACCCCAATATGCAAATCTGATGGATTCTAAGCTCACCGATTTGCTATGTGAAGTGGCCAATCAGAGTGTGGTGTTGAAGGTGAGGTTTTTTTGAAGGGGAGCCAATTGTGGCCTTTGTAATTGTTTGCTCCCTGAGCCTAAGATGACAATAGTAAGAGACTCATGAAAAATGGCCTCAGCAGACTCGCTGGTGCACAGCCTCCCACACGTATCAGGTGGCTTCAAGTCAACTCAGGAACTAAACTCTCAGTTGGCTATGTAGTTCCCAGTGCAGCAAATGATTACACTGCTGCTTGTATAGCAGTGACTGGACCAATATAAGAAAGTTTTATTGACCTGTTTTATAGACAGAGTAAGTAAGCGTTAGAGGTCAACCAATAATTCTCTAAATCTTATCCAATATGTTACATACGAGTACAAGCTTTGAAAATAGTTCTATTTAATTCCACAGCCCAAGGTCTTTCAAATATATTTTACAAATGCAGCAGGATCTAGAGACACAGCATGGGTAAGATTGGATGGGGACAAAGAAATCTAAGGATGGACATTCCAGAGCAGAGACTCAAGGGAAGGAGATGAGGAAATAATTTGTATAAAAAAACTTTAAGTAGAAAAATATTCAATCATTTGTGCCTGTGAAAAACAGAAAATCCAAAAAGAGTAGCTGTAGACTAAATCGTGTCCTTTGATATTTTCCCTAGGCTACCCCTGCTCCCTAATGACGAACAAGAAACATTTTAAAAGTTTCATCCATGAGACCTGACTTAACAGGTGGCTATTTAAGCTACTGACAAATTGGTTTCACCATCATTTTCTATGCAATCAGGTTTGTGGGTTTTTTGTTTGTTCAGGGAACACTCACAAACTCTTGTTATTTTTGTTTCCAAAGTATTGGATTTTTTTGCTGTTGAAAAGAAGCATTTTAAAAGAATTTTCCCCTGGTTTCTTTTCACTGAATTTAAGTTTATTTGAAATTTTGCATGATTTAGTGTTCTGCAGAGAGTTTTGTTGTATTTTTTTCCCTCTAATTTTATGTTGAACAGCTTGATGAGGGTTTAATAGAATTTGTTTTAAAGTTATTGCTGACCTTGAATAAAGCAGGAGCCAATATATCCCCCATGCAGGTGTGGGCTTCAATTTATGGCAAATATATTTGTCTTTACAGTCATGCATAATTTCCAAATTTCAGAAATTACTTCTGTTTTATAGCTGTGCCTTCTAAACCCATCGTAAGGAGGGCTCTGTCAGCATTTCTATTACATTCTTTACTTTGCAGAGGTTTATAACATAGTCATAAAACTCTCTCCAGGATTAGTTTTGGCAGATAAAGTCTCTTATTGGGAAGGAAGGTTGTTTTTATTTATTTTTTTCCAACCAATTTAAAAATACACTGGCTTGTCTTTTCTCTACACAACTGGAGTTCAAAGACTCCTTTTTGCTACAGAACTTCTCTTCTTCAAAAGGAGAATGTCTTGAGGATGATTAGAGGCTAGTAGGAGAAACATCCTTGTGTAAAGCATAAGGAGGAAAAGCATGGTATAAACTGGCAAGTTTATGACTGGAGTTAAGAGGGTAGGTTGTGGGGGAGAGATATTAGCAAAAATATGTAATGAAAAGTTATTTCCATTCCTTTTTCGTCATGATAAACCTACTTGATTCCATCTTTGTATCCTGTATGCCACAGATGTCTTTATTTTTGTTTCTCTTTATTTTCGTAAAATATGTTCTCTAGTAACTTTCTTCCTTTTTTTAAGAGAGATTTTTGCTTTAGGATGTGTGTGCTCGCCAGAGAGACAGAAAGACACAGAGACACAGAAAGTGAGAAATCATCCCCCTGGGAGGCTGGCCATGCCACAACCCCTTCTCCTCCACTCTCCTCTCAGAATTTTGGGTACACATGCACACATGCCTGGCCACTGGGTCTGGGACTTTAACTGTGTCGGCTATGTGGAAGCTCAGTAATGTAACCATTTCGCCACCTGCTGGTCCCCCTAGAAACTTTCTAAAAAAAAAAAAGTTTTATATATATACGCACACACACATATATGTATATGCATATTTATATACATACACACACACATACACACACACACCATATATAGTGGCCCAGCCTCTGCTGTGATGGAAATGGTAGTATACCATAATGAAAACCCAGATGCCTACTGCAGTTCAAGTCCCAGACTGAGTCGGCCTGAAAACATGTTGGGCATATGCAATTTTGTTCAGGAATTGGGTGGACTGGAGAACTACAGGAAGGGGGTTGCAGGGTAACAACCTGCAGAAGATTCTTCTGTCTCTG
Organism: Tupaia belangeri chinensis; assembly: GCF_000334495.1. Lineage (NCBI taxonomy): Eukaryota > Metazoa > Chordata > Mammalia > Scandentia > Tupaiidae > Tupaia > Tupaia belangeri. The sequence goes on from NW_006160032.1 coordinate 2,392,610, forward strand.
TCTCACTCTCTTTTGTGCATGTACATGTGCTCTATCATAAATTTAAAAAAAAGAAAGAAACCACATTGTGAGAGAGGTTTTTTTGTTTTTGTTTTTGTTTTTTTTTTGTTTTGTTTTGTTTTGTTTTTGCTATAGGACATGTGTGCTTGCCAGAGACAGAGAGAGACAGAGAGACAGAAAGCGAGAAATCACCCCCCTGGGAGTGATGGCCATGCCACAATCTCTTCTCCTCCATTCTCCTCTCAGGATTTTGGGCACACATGCACACGCACCCGGCGTGAGTTTAAGCCACCAGGTCTCAGACTTGGACCGTGGGCAACTACATGGGAGTCCAGCAACATAGCCATTATGCTAACTGCTGGTCCCAGAGGAAGGTTTTTTTTTTTTTTTTTTTGAGAGATTTTCACTGTAGGGCGCGTGCGCTCGCCAGACAGAGAGAGACATAGAGACAGAAAGCGAGAAATCACCCCCCAGGGGGGATGGTCACGCCGCAATCCCTTCTCCTCCATTCTCCTCTCGGGATCTTGGGCACGCACACACACGCGCCCGGCGTGAGTTTTAAGCCACCGGGTCCGGGACGCGAACCGCGGTCGACTACGTGGGAGTCCAGCGACATAGCCATTACGCTAACTGCTGGTTCCCAAGGAAGGTATTTTTAAAGATGTGTCTTAAAATGGCTTTAGTTGACCCTCTTCTTTGACATATTAATATATCCTAACTGAATATATTATTTCAAGTTGGAAATTACTTGCTTTCAGCATCCTGAAAGTATTGTTCTATTGTCTTTAAGCATCTGATGGTACTGAAAAGATATCTGAAAGCTTCTGGTTTCTTGTTTTTTTTGCATACAACCTATCCCTTTCTGCTTGGATGATTTTAGATTATTCTCTTTGTTACTATATTTCTGGAATTCCACCACTTTTCACTAGCCTTTCTAAAGAATGCCTTAGGTCTTTATTTCAGAAACATATGTCCTTCAGGACTGGGAAATTTTCTCAAAGTGTTATATTGGTTATGTTTTCCTATCACTTTTTCTTCATTTTATCCCTTTTTATTCAGGTGTGAAATAATGTATTATCTACTCTAATTTTCTTATTCCTCTTTTCTCCTATCTCCCATTAATGTTTCCTTTTGATCTACTTTGTGGATTATTTTCTTAACATTACTTTTCAGTGCCACTGTTGATTTCTTTTTTTTTTCTCTTTATAGTTTTAATTACCAAAGGCTATTTTTATTCTTTTCATACTCCTCCAAAATTATATGTTTTCTACTTTGCCTAACTTTATAAGATATCATTCACAGATAATAGCATATATATTTAATGCATACAACATGACAAATTAATATACATATACATTATGAAACAGTTAACACAATCATCTTAATTAACATACATTTTCCATCAAACAATATAGTTACCTGATATGCGTATTAGTGTGGGCAACAAGAACACTTAGATCTACTTTCTTAGCAAATTTCTAGTATGCAACATAGTATTTTTTACTGTAGTCACCATGCTGTATATTGTATAATTAAAAACTTTTACCCTTTAATAATTCCACCCATCCTCTAGTCACAGGCAATCACAATTTTATCCTCTGTTTCTATGAGTTAGACATATTTTTTCAGCAAGTTTTTCCCAAATATAAACGAGATTATAAAATATTTGTCTCTCTGATTCTGGGTTATTTCATTTAGCAAAATACCCTTCAGTTTCATTCATGTTGTACAATTAACACTATCAACTTATTTTTTATGACTAAATAATATTCCACTATGTATATATGTAAAACACATTTTTTAACCTATTCATCCATTGACAGGTACTTAGATTGTTTTAATAGCTTGCTTATTGTGAACAACTCTATTATAAACCTGGGAGTACAGACATCACTTTAAGATACTGATTCTGTGTTTAAAATTCATACTATGGGGCCAGCCAGATGCCATAGCAGTTACATCGCCGGACTCCTACATGTCTGACTATAGTTCAAGCCCTGTCCCCAGTGGCTTAAAAATCATACCAGGCATGGGGGCTGGCAGGTGACATGTTGGTCAAGAGCACTGGACTCCCACATGGCTGACCATGGTTCAAGTCCTGGACCTGGCAGCTTGCTTTCTCTCTCTTGCTCTGTCCCTCTCTGGTCAAATTAAAATTAATAAATAAGTAAAGTTAAATAAAATAATTATTTAAAAAAAAAATCCTGCTGGGCATGTATGTGTGTATGCCCAAGATCCTGGAAGGAGAAGGAATTGCGAGATGGCTATTCCTCCAGGTGATAATTTCTCATTTTCCCTCTCACTGTCAGTCTCTCTCCCCCTCTCTCTCTGGCAAGCACATGTACCCTAAGACAAAAACCTCTTAAAATAAACAACAAATGTATACCAACAGATTGATTGCTAGATCACTTAGTAGCCCTATTTTTAATTTTTGAGAAAACTTCATACTGTTTTTCATAATGTCTGTATCAATTTACATCACAACAGTAGTGTACAAATATTCCCTTTTTCCCACCTTCTTTCTAATGCTTATTATCTTTTGTCTTTTGGAATAGCCATCTTAACAAGTGTAAGATGATATATCACTGTGATTTTGATGTGTATTTCTCTTACAATTAGATATTGAGAAGCTTTTTATAAACCTGCTGGATATCATATGTCTTCTTTTTAAAAATATTCAGGTCCTTTGCCCATTTTTAAATCAGCTTATTTGTGATTGGATTCCTTATATATTTTCGATGCTAAGCCTTTACCAGGTTGATGGTTTGCAAATATTTTCTCTCATTCCATAGGTTGCCTTTTTACTATGATGCTGACATCCTTTGCTGTAAAAAAAGAAGGTTTTACTTTGATGTAGTCCCACTTATCTATTTCTGCTGTTGTAATAGATTACATATTCAGAAAGCATTTTTTCTATAAACTTTTCATATTCAAAAAGCAGTGCCAAGGCCAATATCAAGGAATGTTTCTTTCATGTTGTCTTTGAGTTTTAGAATTACAAGTCTTAAACATTCCCCTTCCTCTTCAATTTTTAAGTAGAATTTGAGAACTAAAGCTAATTCTTCTTTCAATATTTAGCAGAATTAACCAGTAAAACTGCCAGTTGAAAGGCTTTTCTTTGTAGAGATATGTTATTAGTGATTGAATCTTCTTATTCGTGTTTGGTCTATTCATATTTTTATTTCTGTGTGAATTTATGCCTTGGTACATTTTTAGGAATTTGTCTTTTTTTTGGTTATCCAATTAATTGGTTATAACTGCTCATTATAATTTTTTAGAATCCTCTATGTTTCTGTGATAAATACTGTAATGTTTCTTCTTATTTTACTTATTTTTATTTTTTCTCTTTTTTCTTAGTCTAGCTAAAGGTTAGTCAACTTTGTTTATCTTTTTTAAAAAACATTTATTTTCATTTATTTTCTTCTGGTGTTTCTCCAGTCTCTATTTCATTTATCTCTTCTCTGACCATTATTTACTTTTTCTAATAACTTTGGGCTTAGTTTATTTTTTTTCTTATTCCTTGATGTGTAAAGTTGGGTTGTGTATTTTAGATTTTTCCACTTGCTTTTTGTAAGCATTTTTTTCTATTAACTTTTATAACTATTTTTGCTGCATCCCATAAATTTTGCTGTGTTATGTTTTTATTTTCATTTATCTCAAGATTATTTTTTATTTCCTTTTGATCTCTTCTTTGATTCATTTGTTGTTCAGGAGTATATTGCTTACTTTTTATGTATTTTGTGAGGTTTTCAGTTTTTTTGTTATTGACTTCTATTTTCACACTATTATAATCAGAATATTACTTGATATGATTAAAATATGCTTACATTTATTAAGGTTTGTTTTATGGCCTAACATATGATTTATCCTGGCGAATGTTTAATGTGTGCTTTAGGAGAGTATGTATTTGGAATGTATACATATTACAATACATAAGAAGTATTGTATGGAATGTTCTAAGTATGTCTATTATGTACACTTGGTCTATAGTGTTGTGTTCACTGTTGACTTTAATTTTCTGTCTGGATGATATATCCCTTGTTGATAATGGGAGATTAAATCTCCTACTGTTACTGTATTGGTTTTTGGAGTCTGTTAACATTTCCTTTATATATTTAGGTGCTATGATGTTGAGTGCTTAAATACTTAAAACTGATGTCTCCTTAATTAATTGACCCTTTGTCATTATATAACTTTCTTTGTCTCTTGTAATAATTTTTGATATAAGAAACACTTTGTATAATATAAGGAGGTTAAACCTCTACTCTCTCTTTATTATTACTTCTGTGGAATATCTTTTTTATTACTTAATTTTCAGCATATTTGTATTTTTAAAGCTAAAGTAAATGCAGTGTATAGCTGGTACTTGATTTGATTGTGTTTTGTGTGTGTGTTTATGTTTAAATACATTTAGGTATTCTATGTCTTGATTGGAGAATTTAATCAAATTACACTTAAAATATTTATTGATACATAAGGACTTATTAACATTTTGTTCATTGTTTTCTAACTCTTTTGTTGTTCTTTTGCTTCTTTCTTCTGTTCTTACTAAACCTGTATGATGTGATGAACTTTTGTCATTATATGCTTTGATTTCTTCTGTTATTCTTTTGTGTAACTAATACAGGTTTTTGTGCATGTGCTTACTATGATGTTTACATAAAACACTTTGTAGTTACAATATCCTATTTTAAAATAATAAAAAAATTAACTTTGACTATGCACACATAAAAATCTATAGTTTTACTGGGACCAGCAGATGGCATAATGGTTACATTGCTGGACTTCCAAGTAGTTGACCATAGTTTGAGTTCCAGTTCTGAGAGCTTAAAACTCACACCGGGCATGTGTTGTGTATGTATGCTCAAAATCCTGAGAGGAAAATGCAAGTGAAAGGATTGTGGCATGGCCATCTACCCTAGTGGGTGATTTCTCACTTTCTGTCTTTCTATCTCTCCAGTGAACATATGTGCCCTATAGTAAAAACCTCTCAAAAAAATTGTATTTTTACTTTCCCCTGTACCACTTTTATATTATACTCATTAACAAATTATTGTATTTATAGCTATTTTAATATTTTTGTTTTTTAATGTTTATACTACAATTGGAAGTGATTTATGCATCACTATTAGAATATTAGAGAGTTCTGAACTTAACTATATTTTTACCTTTCCCAGTGAATTGTTTGCATTCATATATTTTTATAACCTTAGTTATCTCCTTTTATTTCAGCTTGAAGAACTCTCGTTAGCATTAGTTTTAAGGCTAATAGAGTGATTTTTACAATCTTAGCTTTTATTTGTTTGGGAAAGCCATTATTTGTCCTTCATTTGTAAAAGATGACTTTGCTAAATTAGGATTTTCAATGGTCATTTTTTTCTTTCAGCACTTTGAATACAGGCCTGCACAATTTCTTCTGAGAAATCCTCTGATAGTCTTGTAGAATTGCCTTGTATTGATGATATTTTTATCTGTTTCCTTCAAATTATTTAGTAATGTTTTACTTTTGACAGTTTAATTATAGTTTATCTCAATGCAGTTTTTTTTGCTTTTATGTATTTGAGAATCTTTGAGCAACATAAATATAAGTGCCCTTTTCTCTCAAATTTGCATTTTTAGCCATCATTTTTCAAGTAAAATTTCTGCCTCTTCCTTGCTTTCTTCTCATTTCATTTAAGTGATGTTTCTCTAGTTTCATTTAATTTTCTGTCTCTTAGTTTTAAACTTATTTAAAATTATTATTAATTAGTTCTCAGTCAGTTCCATTTCTTTAGGGTCAATTACTGGAGGTTCATTTGTTTCATTTAATAAAATCTGATTGCTTTCAATTCATCTATTCCTTTGTTGGTGTCTGTGCTTTTAAGGAAGCATTTATACCTTCTAGCCTTTAAAGATTCATACTGGCAGAGAAAAATTTTAACCAGTCAGTTCAGCCTGGGGTCTAGAAAGGACAAATGTTATCATTTATAGGCAGATGAGGCTTCTGCAAGGGTGTGGGTCTGGTGGTGACATGGTCCATGCTCTGTGATCAAATGCAGCCATTGGCTGGACTCTGTGTTAGGGTAGTAAGGCTGACCTGTGTTCAGGTACAACTACTGGCTGAACTCCACATTGCTTTTGATCTAGTGGGGTCCTGGGTTCACAGATTGTACACTCTGGCCAGGTGATGTCACTGGCTGGACTCTGTGATTGCATATGGCCATAGGCTGGCCTCAACAATTGTCCCCATCAGGTAGGGCCACAGGGTGTAGTCCCTGTCCAGATGGTGCCATTGACTGGACTCCATGTTCATTATAGGGCTTGAAGATAGGCTTTGCCATTAGATGGACCTCAGGCTATAATCCACAGTTGGATGGAGCCACAGGATGTTCTCCATGATTTGTCAGGAGGATTGGGCGGAACAGCTAGCTTGATTCTGTAGGTGGGCAGAGCTGCTGGCTCGATTCTAGTTGGGTATGGCCACCAGGAAATATACAGTACCACTGCAATGATTCACATACTAGTTTCTGTGAGTTCTTTCCCTTTTGTTCCTAGGTGACTCCAGGTTGTCTTGCCTTGCCAATTTTCTCAGTGTTCTCAATGAAGTGAAACAGAAGTTGGTCTCACAGGAAGAATCCTGGAATTTTAGAAGAGCTGAATGTCCTTCTTGAGCTCTCCTTTCCCCACTAGGGAAATCATTGGCTCTAGGTACCCCTCTTGATGTGACACTGTGCTGGCCTGCAGGAGAGGTCACACTCTTCTTGCCCTTATATTGCAGCTTTTCTTTCTGTGTTTTTCTTGACTCTTCGGTGGTTGTTGGTGTTCCAGAACTGTTTTGTCCTCACCCTAAGTGGTAAACTATTCAAAAAGGTGTTTTTCTGTATGGATAGATATTAATCAACATTTCTGTGAGGTAAACTAGAACTGAGGACCTCCCATTTATTTTCTTTTTTTATTTCATTTTCTTTTATACATTCAATCACATTATTTGGCTTATAAAATGAGTATTTCAACAGGTGAGCATTTCTCCTAGTACAGTTGATAAAACTATAAATTATCTTCATTTTGTTATCTTGCTGACTTTCACTTACATTTGGATTTCATTACCTAGGTAGATATAATCTCCTATCAATCTAAAGGTAATGATGATAGTTCTCTAAATAGTTTGTATTTTACCCATGTTCTACTGACTACTTGTTATTTATCTTAATCTACCATAGTAGAGCTTTTCTTCAGATATTTGATAATGTTGGCTGTCTTCTCATGCTTAAGATTAAAAGATAATATGAAACTATATAAACTTAGAGTGTATTTTTAAAGTGTATTTGTTTACTTTGGACTTTATTGTATACTTTGCTGGGCAGGACATTTGTTGGGAATTCTCTTTTTTTTTTTTTTACACATTTGAAGTGTAACTCACATTAATTTCTAGGTTTTTCTTTTCTTTTAAAATACGGTACAATATTTTTGAATTGGGATCTACAAATTCCTTTCTTCTCATCTATTACTATATTTCCAACATCCACAATGTTTTTGCTGATTCCATTTACCATTCTTCCCACTCTATGAGTTTATGTTTAAATAGGAAACAAAACATACCAGAGCTCCATTGTAGTTGTTTGAGGCAAAAAAAAAAAAAAAAAAGATGTAAGTGCATCTATCCAATTTGCACCTTAACTTGAAACCATTTCCCTCTTGAATTAACTTTATTCCAGCTTTTCTCACTACCGCAAAAATAAACTGCATTTATTGAGGCCACTAATGAATCTACATAGTTGAATTCAATAATATTTCCTCAATCTTCATCATATTTGACTAGTTAGCACCAATATCACAGTTGAATACTCCCCCTTTTTAAAAAATATGTTCTGAGAGCCAGCAGGTGATATGTAGTTAAGGCTGTTGGACTCCCACATGGCCGACCACAGTTTGTTTCCCAGACCTGGCAGCTTGCTTTCTTACTTTTGTTCTCTCTCTTGTTCTTTCTCTGATCAAGTAAAAATAAATAAATAAATAAGTAAATAAAGTTAAAAAAAAGATTCTTTTAACAACATGTTCTGAAGTTGGCATTCATGAAAACACATTTTTCTGGGTTTTCTTCTAATATTACAGCTGCTCATTTTCAATCTCTTTTTCAGGTGTCTTATCTTCTCATTCTTTAACCAGTGGAAACTCCCAGGGTTCAGTCTTTGGATTACTTTATCTTTTAAAACTCCACTCTTTCTCTTCATACTTTTACCTAATGTATTTATCTAACTTAAACATTGTTTTTATGCCAAGGACTCACACTTTTCTTTATTTCCAATCATGATGTCACTCTTGAACACTAAGCTCGTATATCTAATATCTACTCTTGAGTGTATAAAAACATTTCAAACATAGCATCAAAAAACTGAGTGCTTAATCGCCTTCACAAATTGTTCTTTCAAGTAATCTTGGGGACCAGCAGTTAGTGTAATGACTATGTGGCTGGACTCCCATGTAGTCGATCGCGGTTCACATCCCGGACCCGGTGGCTTAAAACTCACACTGGGCGCGGGTGCATGCGTGCCCAAGATCCCGAGAGGAGAATAGAGGAGAAGGGATTGCGGTGTGACCATCCCCCCTGGGGGGTGATTTCTTGCTTTCTGTCTCTATGTCTCTGTCTGTCTGGCGAGCGCACGCGCCCTATAACGAAAACCTCTCCAAAAAAAAAGAAAAGAAAGAAATCTTCATTATCGTGATAAATAATTTGTAAGACCCCTAAACCTACATTTGAGTTGTCCTTGACTTTATTCTCTTACATACTTCTCTAATCTATCAGGAAATCTAGTTGACTCTACCTTTAAAATGCATTAGGAATCTGATCATCACTTAATAATTCCACTGCTGTCACTCTCATTTAAACTACCACATTCTTTAACTTCTCTTGCTAAACCATTCCCATTTCAGTCAATGTAAAAGTAAAAATCCCTAAAATGGCAGCCAAGGCCATATATGATCTGTTTCTCCCTCACTTCACACCCCACATTATGTTTCTGATCTTCTTTTCTACATTTGTTTCTATTTTGCAACATTCCAGTCACACTGCTTTTGGTAGATCATCCAACATGTTCTCACCCCTCCATCTGAGCAGCTCTGCACTTACTCTCTTTGCCCAGAGAAGATTCGGTCTCACCACTGCCCTTCACCAATAGTCACACCTCTCTCAAAGTTCTTCCACCATCAGATGTCATCTTCTCAAGAAAGCATAGCCATAATAATTGAAAATTACAAATGATTATGCAAAATACCATGCCTACCCTCCCATCTATCATTGTATATTTCCTTCTTGCTTTCAGTTTTTATCACACACATATTTTCACACATATTATGAAATATGTTTATTTATTTTTGTTGAATAGCCATTATATTGTAAAATCTATGTAAGTAAGATTTTTTTTTTCACTATTTTGATCTCTGGCATAATGTCAGTGTTTGTAGCCTGGTTCAACACAGAATAGACTCTTGACAAATATATGTTGAATAAATAATTAAATGAGGAAGACTTCAAGGTATATTAATTTCATCATCATTTTGCATTTGAGAAAATTGAAGCTCAAGATTAAGCAACTCGCCCAGGGCCTGGAAATTCCTTAATGTATTAAACACAATTTAATTCAGATCATTCTGGCTTCAGTACCTTTATTCTATCTAAAAAGTCAACTACAACTGATAAGATAAAAAAATAGAGTTGTCTGGTGGACGAAAAAACAAAGACATTTTTCCAGTGGCCTCTTCCACAATAATCCCAGAAAAGTAATGAGATGGAAGCCTTAATGTAGTAGGTTTAGGAATGAATGGAGACAAGATTGATTACTCTTTCAGGGTCATAAAAAAGAGGAGGGGTCTGCCAGGGGATTTTTTTTTTCTTTTTTTAAAAAAAAGTTTATTAAAATTTTTTTTTTTTGCCATAGGATAAGTGCACTTACTGGAGGAAGAGAGAATCACCCCTGGTGGGGATGGCCATTCTGCAATTCCTTCTCCATTCTCCTCTTGGGATTTCAGGCAGCCCCCGCTCCCCCCCACACACACACACACACAGAGCAGGCATGATTTTCAAGCTACTGGGTATAAGACTTGAACCGCAGTCGGCCATGTGGAAGTCCAGCCACCACAACATCTGCTGGTCCTTGCTAAGGGAGGAAGGGGAGAAAACTGAAGAAAAAACCCTGAGTGAATGAGAGGAAACATGATAGCAAAAACAAACAGTTTATCTTTTTAATTATATTCATAGTTACATGGTTGCATTCATTCATTTAGTTAGTAAATGAATATTTTATTTAGTATAAGTTTCTAGGCTCTATTTTAGGATCTGGGTGTATAGTGACAAATAAAAATGAGTAACAAATATTGAGATCCATGCGTTATTTCATCCTATTTTCAACACAACCTCACGAGATACATCCTATTATTGTCCTCATTCTTTTATAGTTAGGAGTACAAATTTTAGAGAAGTGAATGGATTTGCCCAAAGTAACCCATCTAAGTATTGGTGTCTTAATTAGACCAATAGCAATCTGAATTCATAACTCAAGCTTGTGGTAACTTCTCTCTACTATTTAAGAAGACAGATGTTATATTCTAGTGAGGAAGAAAGAAACAAACGAGCAAGAAATAAATATCCTAAGAAGATATGAAACACTCTATATAGAGATTTAACATAGGTTCATAAGATTAATAATGATAGTAGTTGTTTACTCTCAGTGGTCAGAGAAAACTTTTCCAAGAGGTGGTATTTAGGCTATGAAGCAAAGTATAAAGAACCCATTAAAAAACTTGGAGAAAGAAAATTTCAGGTCCATGACAGAGCTAGTGCTAGGACATGCGCAGATTTTAATGTTGTATAATTGAGCATTATGAATTGTATTGAGAAGGCTTGTATCTCTGAAAAATAGACAATGAAGATGAAAAATAATGGGAATCAAGTCAGTTCAGCTATATAGGCTCCATATCAAGTGGAAATTTGGGATCCCATAGCATTTGAATTTTATGTGAGGTGGCAATGAAGTGTCCTCAGAAAGTTTTAAATATGCAATTAATGTGACATAATTTGTGTTTTTTGAGAGATTATTCTGATTTTAAAGGGACCAAGGGACTGGATTTCTTAGTGAATAAAGTAAGCTAGAAATTCAATTTCACTTTAAGGGAGTAATCAAAGGAAAAGAAGCAAAACATTAATGGGACAGAATAATGGAAGGTTGTCTTTTGATGATAATGTGTATGGTAAATTACTTTGAGTTAATATACTGCAAAGATTCATTCTGTATGCTCTGGAGATGAACAGTGGTTACATTTTTTTAATTAAGAAAATAAAGTACAAAATAAAGAGAGAAATTATATAAAAAAATAAAGAAATTTAATTTAACTTCTAGCTGTAAGCATGTCTTCCAAATTACCAGTTGATGCACTACAAAATGAAGAGTACAGAAGTCCATCTGGACTTGTGTCACTCAAGAGACTGTAAATATACTCAATTACTCTTCCCAATTTTGTAAAATGGAGAAATTGATAACAAGCATTTAAAGGAAATATTGAGAGGAAAAGTAAGTTCATTTCTTAATTTTGTCAATATTCACCAACTATTTATTAAACTCTATGCCCAATGCCTAAGAATATAAAACTGTAAAACAAAAATAGAGCAAATACCCATGTAGGGATGAAAATGAGGCATTAAATGGTCAGTAAAACAGTAACCAAATGATATTGTAATCACTTACTGTATTTACCAACTAAATTAGAGATACTAGTTTTAGAAACTAATAAAACAGAATTTAGTTGGTTAAATGTGGTGTACCTAGAAAAAAAACTTGGCAAGAAGCAATCAACAGAATGAAGAAAATATTGGGAAGTACTAGAAATATAAAACAGAAGAAAATATTTGTAAATCATATATATGCTAAGGTGTTAATATCCAAATGTATAAAAATGTATACAACTCAATAGCAAGTCAATCAATCAATCAATCCCGATTAAAAAATGAGCAAAGGAGACAAATATAAGGCTAGCCCATGGCCTGGTGGATACATGAGCTGGATTCCGCATAACTAATTGCATAGTTTGAGTCCTAGACCCAGTGGATTGAAAATATGCCACTTGTATAAGCATATATGCATGCCCAAAACCTCAAAAGAAGAAAGAAATGGAAATAATTTTATAGTATTATCAACTAAACTAGGGAGACATGTACACATGTTGGAATATTCACTTTGTAAGCTAAATAATGTGACTGAATGCATAAAAGAACATGAAATTATATAGATATATATATAAAAAAGGATTACAGTATGACTATTTCCCATTGGGGAATGGGCCTTTCTCATTGTCTCTCTCCTTCTTTCTCCAAAAAAGTGCACAAGCCCTCTTGCAAATTAAAAATAAAAGAACAAAGCAATGTCCAAAATGTATATGAAAATGTCCTCAATACAACAAATTGTCAAAGAAATGCAAATCAAAGTCACAATCCTATTTCACCTCATCTGTCAGAATAGTTGTTGTCAAAAAGAAAGAAGATAATACATGTTGGCAAAGATGTGGAGAAACAGTGTTATACACTGTTGGTGGGAAGGTAAACTGATATGTATAGCCACTATGTGAAATTGAATGATTCAAAAATAATGACTACATGATTCAGCAATCTCATTTCTGGGTATATGTGCAAAAGAAATGAAAGAAGGATCTAACAGACAGCTTCACCCCCATATCCATCGCAGTGTTATTCACAATAGCCAAGACATGGAAATAAATGGATAAAGAAAATGTTTATATACAAAATGAAATATTGGCCTTACAAAAGAAGAAAATCCTCTATTTATGATAACATAGGTGAATATGAAGGACATCATGGTAAATGCAATAAGCCAGATCCCAAAAAACCAGTGCATGCTCTCATTTATTCATGTAAACATTAAAATAGTCAAGCTCATAAAAGGGAAGAATAGAGTGATAATTTCCAGAGGATTGAGAAGGGTGAAAGGAAGAGATGCCCACCAAAGGATATAACATTTCCATTATGCAAGATGAACAAGTTCTAAGGATCAAACGCACTGCATGTTGACTATATTTAACAATACCTGAAATATTAAAAATAGTTAAGCTAGATCTTAAGTGTTCTCACCACAAAAATTCAATAAATAAAATAAAATAAAACAAAGGTAACTATGTAAGGGTATAGATATTTTACTTAGCTTTCTTGTGGTGATCATACCACAACTTACATGTTTATTGAAACTTCAAGTGGTACACTCCAAATGTATACAATTTTTACTTGTCAATTCTATGTCAGTCAATCTAAAAATATGAGAAAAGTGGACTTAAAATACCAATTTATTTTGGTGCAAAAATTTTTGAAATCTATGCATAGTTTTTTCATAATACATATTTTCTGTGAACTTTTCTGTAATACTCTTCCTATATATACATACACATGTATCTACACACATATACACACATACATACGCACACACATAGACACCAATTAGGCTATTGCAAATTATATATGGAATTTTAAATAGGATAAACCAGCAATCCACAATTTCCATCTCAATGTGGTTCATTTGAATACACTTCATATCTATTTGCTTTAAGAGAGAATTTGAGTTTAAATGGGAACAGATGCAAGTGATTAAACTAGATTCAAAGTTTGGGGTTCTCTGAGCCTCAAACATCAATACTTGCTTCATACTCCAGTGATGTTTGTTGAAATATGCAGAAAAGCATACTATAAATGGTGAAATGGCATTTCTTTTTCCTGCTCTATGGCAAAGCCCCAAATATATTGGCCTTGTTTTTGTCATATCAGACTTTAGTGCCAAAACACGAAGTCTATTAAAGAAACTTGCCATACTCATAGAGTGATTTGAACCCTTTTAAAATTTGCTCATCACTGACTTAATGCATAATCACTAGCCGATTAAAATGATTTTAGAATTGGCATATAAAATATGTGGCCATTACAGCCATCTTTTCAGGAGTGGGAAAAACTGCTGAAGCTACAGCTGGAAAATAATTTGCTGAAAAATCAGCGGAAGCGGGAGGTTCCAGCTCATTGAAACTCAATTTATTATATGCTTAAATGACTTCTGGAACAGTGGAATATGTAGGCAGTACAAGAAGACAAGGCGAATTCTGTGCTGATAACAAATGTGTAAAACTCCAATACCTATCGGAGAAGTGAGTGCAGCCAAAACCCTATACTTGCCAAATAGTAGAAAATGTGAACATGCTGTTAGATAATTAACATTTTTCTTATTATGCAGGCCTGGGTGGTGAATATGTAACCCAACTTTTTTCCCTTCAGGGTGAGTTGCAACTTGAAAAGCATATGATTAAAGCAAAGCACAGTGTTCTGAGGAATTTTGTGATACATACTCTAAAATCATGAACTATATGCCTGTGGTTTTCATGTCTTGGTGGTTACTTAACATTCTGGTTCACATTTGTTGAAACTTTAAGTGACTATAATTCTAAGGTGACAGATCTGTAATAATGGTCCTCATTTAATAAGATGGTTGCTTAGACATTTTATCTTTCACATTTCTGTTAAACTTACTAGTATTGAAGCACTTGCTATTGCTAGTTGCAACCAGCTTTCCATGTCTTACTATTTTTTTTTGGGCGGGGGGGAGAGGTTTTCGCTATAGGGCGCGTGCGCTCACTAGACAGAGAGAGACATAGAGACAGAAAGCCAGAAATCACCCCCCGGGGGGGATGGTCCTGCCGCAATCCCTTCTCCTCCAATCTCCTCTCAGGATCTTGGGCACGCACGCACACGCACCCGGCGTTTTAAGTCACCAGGTCCAGGACGCGAACCGCGATTGACTACATGGGAGTCCAGCGACATAGCCATTACGCTAACTGCTGGTTCCCCCATGTCTTACTATTAAATAGGTAAAGATAATCCTTGAATAGAAATTCTCAAAGCTGTAAAATGAAATAACCTATTAAAATGTAGAGTTCAATATGGCCAATGATAAAATTAATAATGTTATGACACGTTATATACTTATACTTTTATATATAGTATCTTTTACAGTTAATTTGACTTTCTAATATTTTTATTCAAAATGAAGCTTACTTATTTCCTGATAATGGTAAAACTAATGACAAAATGATGTAGCCAAAGCTTTTTAGATATCACAGTTGAACTAAATTATTTGCCATAAATATGCATAACTGAGAATGTATTTACTTTTATTTCTAGGTTTTAAATGCTGTAGGTTGTGTGCATTCATTGGAGAGACAGAATGATAAGGAAAGTGAGAAATCACCACCCAAACCCACCTCTCAGCAGAAAAAAAAAATGGCCATAATACAATACCTACTCCATTCTGCTCTTGGAATTTTGGACACGTACTCACACATGCCTGGAGTGATTTTCAAGCTACTGGGTCTGGAACTTGCTTCATGTTCAGTCATGTGGGAGTCCAGTATTTTAACCACCTTGCCACCTACTGGCCATTTTATTTTCTCTTTAATCCAGCTGATGTCTTTTTCTATGAGAATTATTTATCTAATTTTATTTACCATTATTATTAATTTTTCAATTTCCTGCAGGGCACATATGCTCACCAGAGAGAGAGAAAGAGAGAGAGAGAAAGTGAGAAAGCCACTAGGTTGAGGACTAGAACCATGGTAGACTATGTGGGAGTCTAGGGACATAACCACTACACCACCTGCTGACCCAACTCAGGAGATATTCAATTTGAAGATTATTCTTTGTGACAGAGAATTCATCTTATGATGATAATTTGTTTAGTCATAGCTCAAAGATTTAGCCTAGGCTAAATTCCAAATAGGTGTTTAATAAAGATTTCTTGGAATCAATTATACTTTCATTCATTTTCTTTTACTCAGTTTATCATGACTGAAAGACATAAATGGCCAGATACTATTATTCTCTTTCTTCTTTAGGAAAGATTAGACTTAAAATATAACCAGAATGGGCCAGCAGGTGGTGTGGTGGATAAGGGTGCTGGGTTCCCATATGGCCAACCATGGTTCAAGTCCTGGACCTGGTGGCTTGCTTTCTCACTTTCCCTTTCTCTCTCTTTCTCTCTCTCTCATCAAATAAAGAAAAAAAATAACAATAACAAATTTAAATAAATAAATAAATAATTCTAAATTAAAAAAATATATATATATATATCCAGAAAAATCATGATGATTACTGTCTATCTTGTCTACCTGACCTTTAGTTCAGCCAGTGACATCAGTTGCTCCCTGGATGATGGTGATGATTTTTAGAATTGTCCTCACATGTCTAGAAAATGAGGATCTGGATGTTAAGTAGCTAGACAAATGTGCAATCCATAGGTCAGTGAAGTATTTTTTAAAATAATTATTTAATTTAATTTTACTCATTGTAATTATTCTTATTTATCTTTGAAGTTGACCAGAGAGAGACAGAGAGAGAGAAGGAAAGTCAAAAAGGAAGCTTCCAGGTCCAGGATTGGAGTCCAGCCGCTTTAACCACCATGCCACCTGTCAGTCCCAGGTCAATAAATTATAACTCTACAGTAGACGTCATACGGAATGACTCTTATTTTCTTATTTTCAATTTTTTTGGGGGGAAAACTGTTTTTTCCATTGCCATTACCATTGGCTTTCTCCCCTTTTTAACTTATTTCGTCTCCCTTAGACCTGATTTCCTTCCTAGAATGTCCTATACATTATCTTAATTAAATCTAGCCTTTATCATTTCACCTAACTACCTTTCTTCCTCAGAGTACTTCAGCTTCAGTGACCTGTTTTTTGTTTGTTTTGTCTGTGTTTTTCATTCCTATATTCCACATTGGCTCACTTAACCTTGAGGGTGCCATAGCTTCAGTGTATATTATCCCTCTCTTCTGTGACACCTTGCTATTCCCTTGATAAGCATTACTCATATTAGGTTGTCAGAAAGTTCACGACACATTTTTGCATAGAAGAAATACATCATGACTTTTCTGACAACCCAGCACATTGTGTTTTGTCCTTCATTTTTATACCATTACAAAGACATTTGTACATTCACTGACCAATCTAGCATCCCTAAACTTCTCTTTGCAATTAGTTATGTGTTCATTATTTAAGGCAAATTTCCCCCATAGGAACGAAGCTCCATGAGTTTTGGGAATACCTAACCTGGACACTAAGGTATCACATTTGCCTAGAATAATACCAGGCATATTGCCTAACAGTCATTTTGAGTGCATAAGCCATCTCATTTCATCACTTTATTTAGTTCTACCAACCTTCTATCTGCAAAGTATGATTATGTTTAGTTAATAGATAAGGAAGTAGAGCAGTTTCATGAATTGCCTATAGAATATTTTGTAAGTAATAAGATCAGAATCCTGATGTCAGGATTCTGATGTCACATTTTTGCCCCCAGATTCCAGGATTAGCTTTATATTATAGTAATTGTATCTGCTAATGCAGTTATTCACCTAGCATATAATGACTATCAGACCCTATGCTAACCATAGGGTTCAAAGAAGGCTAAGACATCATCCTTGCCTTCAAGTGATAGAGAGTCTAAGGAATAAAATGAAAAAGCCTTAAACATATTCCTAGAGGGAAATAATCCAAATTTTGTATGAAATTCCAAGTTTATTTTCTCTTCCAAGTTAGAAGATAAAATTTATCTTTAGAGTATTTCTGGAACCCTGGCACATTAAAAACAAACTGTATGTTTCAATACTAAGTGAGAAAAATGAAAGATGTGTAAAAATGAGGGTTCTGATCCCAGTAACACATAATTAGGAAGCAGATACCTTCCACTTTCATAATAGTGACTAGAGACCTGAATTTGTCAGCTCAAAAATACAAAGCTTAAAATCAGATTCTTAAATTCAGGACTACTTGCTTCATGATCTCACTCCTATGTAGAACTTAAAAGAGTAGACATATCATAGAAGCAGAGAGTGCAGTGGTTACCAGAAACGGGGGTGGCTAGGAAGGATGGTGGAATGGGAAGATGTAGGTGAAAGTATACATATTATAGTTAGCTTTGAGGAATAACTTTTGAGAGATCAGTTGTATAGTAAAATGATTATTGTTAATGAAGATAGATTGTACTCCTGAAAAATATGAAGAAAGTGAATGCTAGGTACTCTCACCACAAAAAATAATTATATGAGGTAATAAAATTTTTAATTAGCAAAATTTAACTATTTGACAATGTATATGTACTTTAGAGCATTGTACCATTCATGATAAAAAAATGATGTTAGCCATCAATTTAAAAAAATAAAATAGAGGGGGAATCAGCAGTTGGCATGGTGCTTAAGCTGCTGGACACTCCGACATGGTCGATCACGGTTCAAGTCCCAGACCTGCAGCTTGCGTTCTTTCTTTCTCTCTTCTCTCTCTCTCTGTGTGTCTCTCTCTGGTAAAATTAAAATGAATGAATGAGTAAATAAAATTAAGTAAATATTTAAAAAATAAAATAGAGTAAAATGAAATGTAAGGGTAATTGCAAAATTATCAGTTTTACGAGACTTATCAGAGGTTTATATGTAAGGAAAGGCTTGCTCCAGAGCTTAGTGGCTAAAGGAGTTGGATACCACATGGCTAACCATGATTCATATGCCAGCCCCAGAGGAGTGAAAAACACGCCTGATGTGTATATGTATGTCCCAAATCCCAGTAGGATAGAGAAATGGAAAAAGAATTATGGCATGACCATGCACCATTGGGGTGTGTTTTATTTTTCTTCCCCTGTGTGTCTCTGTATCTCTGTCCCAGAGAATAACCTTGCCATCTAGACATTTATAAAAATGTAGCATGAATATTATGTATTTTATAAAATATATAAAATGATGAGGTATTTCTCCTTACCATTTTAGAATCCATCAGTAAGAATAATGACAATAAGTGATACTATTAGGTCATCAGGAAAGTCCTGACATTTTTTTCTATGTTTTTCTATTCAAAAATGCATCATGACTTTCCTAACAACCCAATAATAAAAGATTGCTGACTTTTTTTCTTTTAATGTGCATGATGTATTTATAGTCCGAACGGTTATTTGTTTGTATGATGGAAAGTGAGCCCCAAGAGTGGTAGGTAGCATGAAAAGTTTGAGATTCACAATTCATGTCTGAGCTTAGCCTAACCATTAGAATGGCCAAATTACAGTCTATTTCTTTAATCTACTTTTTTAAGTCATAGAAGTGTTATTTATTTACATCTCTTCATTTAACATTTAGAAGTGGATAGGATACAAACACCCTGGGACCAGAAGCTAGTGTGGCGGTTAAGACAATGGACTCCCATATAGACTACCATGGTTCATTCACAGACCCAGTGGCTTGAAAATCATGATAGATGCATGTGCATGTATCTCAAATCCCTGGAGGAGAACAGAGGAGAAGAGATTGTGGCGTGACCATCCCCACAAGGGGGAAATTTTTCACTTTCCCTCTCTCTGTCTCCGCAATAGCACACACCCTATTGCAAAAAAAAATTAAAAAACAAAAAGGTGTAATACCCTCTTCAACCCCTATCATCCCAGATTTTGCTTTCTTTTATAAGGGTTAGATTTATTTTCTTGTGCATTCATCCAGGACTTTTTATTTTCCAATGCATTTACAAAAATACAGAATATATAGTATATGGTTTTGCATGTGCATGTGCATGTGTGTGAATCTATGTATGGTTCTGTGTAATAGTCTTAAATAATAGTTTTGCAATTTTTAAAGATCAAATTGACTCATGGGGAAATTCATACACACACACACACACACACATATTATATATCTTTCAAATCTACGGGTAAATTATGTATTTTTCAAATTCTTTTGGACAGTTATATGTGTGTCAGTGTAAGAGAGACAAAGAAATTATGTACTTGAGTGAGAGCAGAGAGAAACATAACTTTTTTTATGTATACACTGACTTTTATTAAGCTGTAGGTCACATTGCTCAGTGGAGAACTGGTAAATTTACACTAATAATATTATTGATAAAATATTGACTATTTCAAAGATAATGAATGCCAAACTATGTTTCTTATATCTATCTATATTTTTCATTGAACCTTTCCAAATAAGGAATTGATATTTACACTTTATAATCATAAAAATTGAGACCTAGTACGATTATATGAATTGCCAAAAGTCAAATATTAGAAAATAAAAGAGTCAGAGTTCCAAACAGACTATGCAGACCCTCCTCATTACATTGCACTACTGATTTCTGTCCAGATCATGGTCTTATCTATGTTCTGCAGCTGTATACATGTAGATAGCTATCATTGCAGTTACATTATGTACTAACCCAAATGTACCATGAAGTCTGGATGAGCTAATCATTTAACTATTCTCCTAAATTACTTTATACTTACTGGCATAATATAAAATATTGTATCCTTCAGAATTTTAAGAAATGTTATGTTTCATGCTATATTTTATGAAAGTGTAGCCAGTTTGAGGCCAGCAGGTGGCGTGGTGGTGAAGACACTGGACTGCCACATGGTTGATCACAGTTTGAGTCCTAGATCTGGCAGCTTGAGAATCACGCTGGGTGTGTGCACACATGCTCAAAATCAGTGAATCGAGGAGAGGTTATGGCTTGGCCATCCCCTCTGGAGGATAATTTATCAATTTCCCTCACTTTCTTTTTGGTGAGTACACACACCCAATGGCAAAAACAAACAACAACAAAATAGCCATGTGAAGACGCTCATATGTTTAAGGCAAATAGTAATGCTGTGTTTCAAGTAGGAACGCTGTGCTTTCCTTCTGCAATATAATTTCCATTATTACCTATACTCTCTTAAATTCATGCCCTCTCTATAGCCTGAGATCTTCCTCTATCTCTTCAGAATCTTTATTAATTCTTCCATTCTTTATTAATGTCCTCTCCCACACACCATGGATAGAATTCACTTTCACATATGCCCACTTTCCAGGACCTAATACCATAGCGCCAGATTACCGTGGATTTAGAACTCTGACAGATGATTAATGTTAAATTCAGAGATAAAATGGGCTTGGATGTGTAGGGTACCTAACTAAGCATTACATCCCTTTTGGTATAAGCTGGTGGCTGAAGAGTATACAATGTGAGCTTTGGAGTTATTCAGGCCATGATTTAGAATTCTGCATTTGTTTGGTGACCTTACACACATCGCCACATAACCCCTCTGCACCTCTGTTTTCGTCTCCAAATTATAAAGATTATTACAATTTGTTTTAGTAATTTAAAAAGGTAATTTGTGTGTGTGTGTATGTATGTGTGTGTATATATATATATATATATATATATATAGGGTATGTAAAAGGCTACAATCTTGATAACGATTACTATAGATTATCTGAAAAGTTACAAAAATCTTTACTGTATTTTTTCCTCTCTACCTGCCACCCACTCCTTTTCTTCCCATAAACGTCATTCCTGTCTAACCTTACCTTCTTGTCCTCAGCTTAGACACTCCTTCATCAAGTTCTATGTGAGCTCCCTGTCTCTAAGACAATCTCTCAATGCTCTGTACATATCATTTAAATAAACATATTACATTATATTTATTCATTTAATATCTGAATCCTTCCCTAGACTTTAGATTTCATGAGGCCAGGGACTTTTCCAGTTTTATTTTATTTTATATATTTTTAATTACTATCACCCTTAGGAACAGTAGTTGTCATAATAGCTACATCACTGGACTCTCATGTAGTCGACCACGGTTTGAATCCTGAACCCGGTGGCTTAAACTCATGCCAGACACATGTATGTGCATGCCCAAGATCCTAAGAGGAGAATGGAGGCGAAGGGATTGTGGCGTGGTCACCCCCCTAGGGCATGATTTCTCACTTTCTGTCTCTCTGTCTCTCTCTGTCTTTCTGGTGAGTGCACGCATCCTACAGTAAAAAAGCTCTCCAAAAAAAAAAAAAAAATTACTATAACCCTCAACATGCAAGGATATTTTGAACCTTTTGCTGACTTAAATGATGAATATATGTTTGAATACATGTTTTTATACATTAATGAGTATTGTCAGAATGAGTAGATGATGAATGAGAAGACATTATGTGTTTGGAAGCATGTTTGAATGGGCAGGTAAACAACTCAGCAGAAGACTGAGGAATGATTGTGAAATCAGTTGTTGTAATGGCAAGTGGGGTATATATATTTTAAGTTGGACTTTTGAAATCTCTTAAGCCATACCAAACATCATGCTTTCACATGATGTTGAATTTAACTGCCTCAGTGAGTGAAAATCTAAGGAAGTTACCATTATAGTGAATTTTACTTGGTATAAGGTAGACAGTTTCTAGGGAATAAATAATGTGTCTAAATTTCCTTCCAAACACATTAGAAAAACACTTTTGTAGACAGGGTCTACCTCTGGCTGCTACTTTCACTTAGCAAAAAGTTAAAATGTGAGATGTTTTACTTCCTATATTGCACATTTCATTATTCTATACTATAAATTCATCAGGTTCTTTGGAGGTGATTCATTATGCCATTTAATCTGATATTGAAAATCCCAGCATAATGTAGAACAACCTACAAACTTGCAACAAATTTCAAGTAATACATTTTGCTTAACATGAACGCTAATCTAAAACTGGTCACAATGATGTTGTTGGGCATTTATTCAATTTCTGGGAAAACTAAATAGTCTAGGGTGTTCAGTATATTTTCACATATTAAAACTTGTTTAGCTTGATTTGACATCACTGAAATTTGACAATGGCCCATGTATGCATCTGAATAGCTTCATAGATAACACTGGCATGGGAAACGCTAGCTACCACAGTCGTGGCATAGGCCCTTCTTTGCTAACTTTAGAAAGGAAAACTTCTTTCCCCCAGTTGACCTTTCCTAGATTAATTGCTCACATCCAATCTTGATTACATTTCAGCTGTCATTCATCAGTATCAATTCCCTGTAAAACATGGTTGAATGCATGTGAACTTGTCAGCATCATTTTGTAGAATTAATTAGTGGTGATTGGTATGTATGAATTTTAACAATTTGGAATGTGTTTACCGACTTACAATAATTTTTCTTACTTATATGTTTCTATTTAGATAATGTCTCATGTTTTAAGAGAAACTTCCAAGTTATATATTATGTATGTCCAGTATGCACATGCACACATGTGCACGTACCTCATATGTCCTGCAGCTATAAAGTACTAAACCTGAAATATGCTAAAAGAAGAAAACCACTTGTGGCAACCAAAGTACTATAAGATCAGTCTGATATTATTTATTTTTAAGGGTAAGGCAGAGCTAGATTAAATGTCAAACATCATTTTGTATTTGAAATTCGTAATAGGTGATTGTCCTTAGAGAAAATCTTAGAACACATGTCTTCTTGCCAAATTTGTATTTGCATAATAGTGAGCTATAAGGTTATAGACCACTTTGTGGCAGAATGCCAGCCCATAAACTGGTTGGTAAAGCTACTAAAAACTTCAATCTGAAATACATTTATCTTAGTTAGGAGTTTGGATCCTCTATAAAAAATGAAATGCATTGGAGTCTCTTAGTTCTTAAAAAAAAAAGAGAGAGAGAGAGAAAATGCTAAATTCTGTTTATTTCCACATTTCTTCCTTTAACTGCTGCAGATATAAATGCAAAATGAATGTTGGCATATTTGTTTAGCATCCCTGAACATATTAAACTGCCTTAGAAGTTCTTCTGTAATCAGGCTTGAAAAATAGAAACTAACATTCACATCCCTGGATAGATTAAATTGTTTCAAAAGTTTCTCATTAATCAGACATGAAAAATATTTTTTAAATGTAGGAGTAGGTCCTTTGAAAAATACTTGAAATTTTCTTTGCAACAAACTTTTTTCCATTTTCACAAATAATGTTATCTTTTTTTTAAAGCTGTACACATCTGAAATAATAAGGATATAACTTGTTTGTGTCCTCTGTTGGTGAGTTGCTAAATAAGAGATATGGATCCATTGTGGAATACAGTATGTACATAGAAAGAACACTGGGTTTGGGGACCAGCAGTTAGCGTAATGGCCATGTCGCTAGACTCCCACATATTCAACCGGGGTTCGCGTCCTGGACCTAGTGGCTTAAAACTCACTCCTGGCGCGTGTGCATGCATGCCCAAGATCCCAAGAGGAGAATGGAAGAGAAGGGATTGCGGCGTGGCCATCCCCCATGGGGAGTGATTTCTCGCTTTTTGTCTCTCTGTCTCTCTCTGTCTGCCTGGCGAACACATGCGCCCTATAGCAAAAACCTCTCCAAAAAAAAAAAAAAAAAATAGAAAAGAAAGAACACCGGGCTTGTATTTGTAGAGCTGACTGCCAATTCCAGTGTGTCTTTGGAAAAAGAAAATGGAAGGGAACTATAATTTTTGAATTTGACCTTTTTTTCCAGGAGAACTGCAATTAATTGAGTATTGTTGTGCATAACAACTCTATAAGTTTAACACTGTTGTATGCATTTTAGTAATGAGAAATAAGAACCTTAGCATTATTAATAAATCTGTCTCGTAAAACATAGCTACGTAGTGGGGACAGGAAGAGGCTGGATCTCACATAGTCAGCTTTGTAGTTTGAGTCTCAGGCTCAGTGGTTTGAGAATCATAGGTGCATGTGCATGCATGCCCCATATCTCAAAATAGTGGAAGAGAAGGGATTGTGGCATGGTCAACCTCCCTGAGGAACAATTTCACACTTTCCC
Organism: Tupaia belangeri chinensis; assembly: GCF_000334495.1. NCBI lineage: Eukaryota > Metazoa > Chordata > Mammalia > Scandentia > Tupaiidae > Tupaia > Tupaia belangeri. The sequence continues at coordinate 2,417,250 of NW_006160032.1, forward strand.
TTTCTTTCTGTCAAAGTAATTTTACACTTTTACTCTCTTTCTGTCCCTCTATGGTGAGTGCATGCACCCTACAGCAAAAACTAAAACAAAAAGAAAAAAAGGGGGGGGGCAAGTAAGTAGTATAATCAGTATTCAATATTAGATTTAGCTTGCTCCAAAGTTCTTCTTCCACCCATCTTGAGATATTTTTCTCCTATGACTTTCCTCCTTTGTGAAATGAAGAAATTGAATTTTAACTATTTTTAGAATCTTTATAGCTGTGATTATTTGATTCAGTCTTTCCTTTCAAAATAGGGCTATACTACACACATGTTACATAATACAAAGAAGTAAATCGTGCCCCTTTTACTCCATCTCCCACTCGAATTCTCTAAATTCTTGCTAAGCAGGCACACTTAGGACAAGACATGATTCATTTACTACAGAAATGGACACTATTTCAACACCGTAAACTCTTGCCTTTTTTTCTGTCACGCCACCAGTGAGTATCAATGACTCTCGAACTTAGGTAGGAACATGACAGGCTATAACAACATGCACCACTAGCTTTTATTACGTTTGATAAATTTAACTCATAGGTTTGAACGTAGCTAACCATGATCACCAGCAGTTACTTTATTCCCTTAAAGGTCTTGTAATTCACATATTATTTTTTCTAAAATAGCATAACCTTGAGTTGTTTCAATTGCTAAATAGTGATCAAAAAGGATAGGTCATATTCTCATAGGATTTATATTTTAATTTATATAAATTAAAATTTTAAATTCCTATTTTTTCTCACATGCAAAAAATTATGTGCATCGTATACATTTAGAAAGGTATTTTTAGTATGACTTAAGCAAAACTCTGAGCTTTACTTCAGAGAGATACTTTGAATATTAAAGAACAGCTTAAATTGTCAAAGAGAGAGAGAAAAATTTTAGTTGAATGTCTCATGACACAAATGATACCAAAATTCTTAAGATGTCATGAACAGAGGCCAGCAGGTAGCGCAGTGGTTAAGGTGCTGGACTCCCACATCGCCAATGCCGTTTAAATCCCAGACCCAGCACCCTGAAAAATCATGCCAGTGCTTTTATGTGCATGCCCAAAATCCCAGGAGGAGAATGGAGAAGGGACTGTGGCATGGCCCTTCCCCATGGGGACTAATTTCTTCCTTTTCCTCTCACTCTCTCTCTGGTAATGGCATATACCTTATAGCAAAATGAAGAAAAAATAAATGTCATGAATAGTTTCTGGCTTCAACCATGATGGGATAATGGTATCAGACTCACCTCCATAAACACTTTGAAATTGGATGAAATATGTGAGGCTAGTGTATTCAGATACTGGGAAATAGGTAGCATATGGAACAGTACCTTGAGAAAAAGAAAAAGCACAAGATGTGTTCAAATATCATTTCAACTTTTTAGGTGGAGATACTTTCCAAAATATGACACAGAGAAATGGAGCTCCCACAGGAATCAGGGATCTCACTGAATAGAGAAAATAATAAGTAGACAGGGGCCACTGAAGTCCTGGAATTTGTGGGATAGTGTATGAAAGACAAGCATTCTGTGCGAAGGAGGCTTAGAAATTTGCATAGAGTTGCGTTTGAGTCTTGAGCCAGATGCTAATAGGTGCGTGTGGCTGGTGAAACACTACAAGACTTCACTACTAACCTTCACTAAGAGCTACTGAAGGTCTGTGAGCTGAACATAAAAATATTCAAAGAACATACAATTCTGGGAGACACTGGTGTTCAGACTATTGAGAGTAGAAAAAATTCTTTCTAAATTCACCAAGCATTCCATTGACTCTACAGGAAGGTCAAACCTTAGCAGTAAGTCTACTTTAAACTCACCCTAATATTAAGCCTCAGTAGGATAAAACTGTATAGCTTAGCCATTATAAAAGAAAGAAAACATAATTCATATTCTCAAAATGTAGTGTCCACAATACTGAGAGTACTTCTAAAATAAGTGATAGATAATACCCTCTACCAGAAGGGCAGAAATGAAGCAGAAGTCTGAGAAAAAAACAGTGCTGTAATAGTCTCAGAGATCCCATATATGTAGGAGTTAATAGCTAAGAACATTAAAGCAGCTATTATAAAAATGTTTCGTGTTTTAATAAAAAGGTGTACAAAATGAATGGCAGACAGATAAAGGAACTCACCAGAGAAGTCAAAACTATAAGCAGTACCAACTCTACGTTAAAGAAACAAAAACTTAAATAGCTGAAATTCAAAGTTTTATGTACAACTCAAATAAAGATTAGGCAGTATATAAAATAATTAGTAAACTTTTTTTTTTTTCTATAGGACATGTGCACTCACCAGAGAGAGACAGGGAGAGGGAAAGTGAGAAATCATCCCCTGGGGGATGATCCCTCTTTTCCAGTCCCTCTCAGGATTTTGGGCATGCATGTACATTCTCCTGGTGTGATTGTCAAGTGGCCATGTCTGGAACTTAAAACGTGGTCAGCCATGTGGGAGTCCAATACTTTAATCAGTATGCCACCTGCTAGTGCCTATAATTAGTAAACTTATAGACAAGTCAGAAGAAATTAAACATACAGAAGAAAATAATTAAACACTTTAAAAAAGAAATACACATTAATGACTTAAAGGAAAAAATTATGCTTTGTAATGTAAATGTGATTGATTAAAGGAATAGAAAGAAAAGAGAAAGATCATTTAAAACTGTTTTAAAAAATTAAAAGAAAAGCACAGATCCACAGAACATATTCTGTCTTTAGCAGGAAAACAAACAAAAAGTCCTACCTATGGTCAAATTTTGAAAATTAAGGAGAAGATATTGAAAATAGCCAGGGAATAAAACAAATATATATAGAAAAAATGAGAACAGAATCTTTGACTTCTTATTAGAAATAATGTAAGTTAGGAGACAATAAGTAAACTTTTTAAAGAGACCAAAAAAAAAAATGCCACATAAAAAATTTACTATGGCTTATATCCTTCAGAAATGATGATAAAATAAATACTTTTTAAAAAATTTGCTTTAGGACTGGTATACTTGCCAAGCTTAGAAAGACCTAAAAAAAAAGACTGCCCACATCACTCCTTGTAATGAATCTCAGGGCTATGTGAAGAATAGAAGTACAGAAAACTAAATATATGGGCAGTTTTTTAAAGATTTATTTAATAAATATACCTGGTATAATACCACAGTATTTTCCATTTAAAACATATTTAGAATAAAAATATATGACAATAATATCACAAAGAACCATGACATATGGAAGTATTTTGTAATAAATCTAAACATAAAAGCTAAAACAATAAAGTTTTTAATCAAGACACTGGAAGTCGTCATGATATGGGGTAAGGACCAATAGGATAATTATTTCTTTCTTCTTTTTTTATTTTGTCATAGGGTCCAAGCTCTTGCCTGAAACAAGAGAGAGGGAAAGTGAGAAATCATCCCCTGGGGAATAATCATACCACAATCCCTTCTTCTTTCCCCTCTCAGAGTTTGAACACACATGCACATGAGCCTGGTGTGATTTTCAAGCTGCCTGGTCTGGGACCCTAACCACAGTTAGCCATGTGGGAGTCCAACACTTTTACCACCATGCCACCTGCTGGCCTTGGAATTTTTTTAAAATTTATTTTATACATTGAATCACTGTACAATCGCTACAACTTGTAAAGTGAATTAGCCCAGCATGAATACAGTTCACACCAGTCCAGTTGAAGATACCATACATGTTTCTTAATGACAAAATTAAGAATATAGGAAAGCAATCCAAAATCTGGGAGAAAATATTCTAAAAACATGTAAGTAATAACACTTTCATCTAGATTATATGAGTAACTCAAATTTTATAGTAAGCATAGAAAATAACTCAATTTTCTTTTAAATAGGCAAAATATTTGGGCAAAAACCTGAGAAAAAGAGGTTTAAAAATGGTAGTTAATCACATGAAAAAGTACTCTTATTAGTAACAGAAATGCAAATTAAAACCACATGGACATAACACTATGCACCTTCTAGAATGGCTGAAATTAAAGAGATTGACCATACCAAGTGTTGGAGAGAGTATAGAACAACTGCAACTGATAGAAAATAAATACAACCACTTAAAATAAGATACGTTAGTGCCACTTTGGAAAACCTTTAGTTTCTTATCCATTTATTTTTTATTTATTTATTTATTTTTTTGGAGAGATTTTCACTATAAGGGCGCATGTGCTCGCCAGACAGACGGAGAGAGACACAGAGACAGAAAGTGAGAAATCACCCCCCGGGGGGGATGGTCACGCCACAATCCCTTCTCCTCCATTCTCCTCTCGGGATCTTGGGCACGCATGCACACGCGCCCAGCGTGAGTTTTAAGCCACTGGGTCCAGGACGCGAACCGCGGTTGACTACACGGGAGTCCAGCGACATAGCCATTACACTAACTGCTGGTTCCCAATTTCTTATCCATTTAAACGCACAGGAATTTTCACAGATTTGTAGAAAATGTGTTTTGCGTTAAAACTATGTATAGATTTCAAGCAATTTTTGTACCAAAAAACTCAAACTTTCTTTTTTATAAACTTGATGAGGTATCCTTCATAAAGGATGGGTGAACACCATCTTACCTAGCCATTGTACTCCTGGATATTTATTCACTGAGAAACAAAAAACATATACACGAATTAGACATGGATACATAACTTGTACATGAAAATTAGTAGCAAATGTATTCCTAATAGCCCAAAAATGGAAAAAAGAGCACAGTAAAAAGAAATTCTATATACGCTAATGAGTACAATATAATACAATAGTGATTACTCAATTACTATAATGCATAAAATATGGATTACCTTACAAACATAATTGAGTGAAAGAAGAAGTATACTTCTGCCTTGTATAAACCATATGATTTTACATATAAAGACCAGACTGACTACAGTATTAGCAGTCTGGGTGTTATTCACCTTTTGGAGAAACAATTGGTGATGAGGTATACTGGCACTGCAGGAATTCCAGTGATGTGGTTCCTGGTAAGAATACTTTCTTTACTTTGTAGAAGTCCATTTTTCTGTAAACCTATGATTTTTTTTCCTTCTTTTTTTTTTCCCATTACATGATATTTCAAAAACTCATATTAATATGTTATAAAATTTCAGAAAGATTACAGGGCCATATAAGCTTAAGGTAAAACTGGGATTTAATCTGATTTTTTAAAGCTACCTAAAATTGCATTACTCTGAATATTTTCACTCAAATGGTCATAATTTTGTATACAGTATTGAACACAATCTTGGAAAATAGTAGTCATGCAATGAATCTTGTTTGAATAATGCAATTCTGAGTGACTACGGTGCTCAAATAAAGTGTGATACTTATGATTATTTTCACAAAGAAAACATAATGGGAGTAAAAACACTTTTGAGTAATCAAAGTAATGTAGTTGTCCTAATGTATTAGACTCAAATATAAAATACAGCCAATATAATCAGTCGAACATGTAGAGACTTATTTTGCACAACTACTTTTCTTTTAATTGTCTGTTGCCATCATGTCTCTTGAGAAGTTAAACAATTTATTGACATGTTTCTTTTTTCAGTAAAATGAATGTATTATACTAAAAAGATACTAAATATACTAAAAATAGTGGTATTTTGACTTGGTAATTTCAGGCAATAAAACACTCATTAATTTTCCTGACATCATTTTTATTCAAAACATATTGTATGGGACAATATTGAACTGTGATAATTAGGTTTTGAATTGAACCCAAATGCTTTCTCTGTATGTATGACAAGAAAGATAGGTGAAGAGGTAAGATGTTCTGTAAATATTTGTATGATGTCTACATGTTCTCACTGGTTCTGAAATGCTCTCATACCTGTCCACAAAGGTGCTTTAACTTTATAGTGAAGTATGGGTTGAATCAAGATAATGAGCCTGTAAAGTCTGAAAACATGGTAGGGAAAACATGTCAAAAAGAAGAATGAATTTATTTTCCCAAGGATGACTCTCTTACTCATACTGTTTTGTTATATTACATGTCAGGTACCAACTAGAATGTTTATTTTTCAATTGTTGCTTATTTATTATATAAATTTGTTTTCATTGTTATTTTAAATTTATTCACTTACATTCATTCAGTGTACATCATTACAGTATAACAATGAGATTCTTCATCCAGAATATACTATATATTGGCTCAATCAAGGATACGTTATCATCCACAAATAATTCTCCATTTCTTGGTTCTTATATATTTTGCTCCCCCTATACACTTGATTCCCTACCTCTTATCCTCTGCCATTTCCCACCCTCCTCCCACACTGTCTCTGGTATCTACTGTTGCTTTCTGTACTTTTTTTTTTAATTTTATTGATTCACAAAAGATTTTAATTAATCTAAATACTTTCAGTAGCAAGTGCAGCTGATGTATACAATCTATGAGCACATGTCTGACTTCAGGCATAAATCTCAGTGAGTAGAAAGCACATACTATAAAGTAGCACCTAGCTAGAGCTATAAAGCTTAATGCAGTCATTAAATAAGTATTTATATGCATTTTTAATTTCAAGAAAAACAGTTTTAGTTTTAATAGATCAAAATAAAAAAATGTTAAGGGAAGTTTGCTTAAAGCCAGGAAAAACGTTAGGATTCAGTTCAAATAGTAGGTAGATGAACCTATCAAGAGTTCAAGAGAAGACAAAAATGCGTAACTCTGGAAACAAAGCATAGAAGAAAATCAGTAATATTTAGTCAAAAGTCATGGAATTCTATTTCACCAGTTCAGGCTCATGTAATTAATTTCTCTTCTGTTGAATTTGCAGTGTTACTGTGGTCCATTCTTTCCATTTATATTCTGGAAGTTAACATTGAATGTTATTATTGATCCAGATTTGTCCTTACCATTAAGTTGACCATTCTCTGCTTGATTTTTTTGTTTGTTTGTTTTGTTATTGTACTCTTATTTCTGTGTTTCTGATTTTAGTTTTCCTGGTATAGTACTCCTTTCAGAACTTCTTGGAGAGCTGGTCAGGTGTTGGGAAATTCCTTCAGGTTTTATTTGTCTGAGAATGTTTTTATCTTTTCTTTCCATATGAAGGATAATCTTTACAGATATAGTATTCTTGGTTGAAATTGCTTTTCACTTAACACTTTGAATATATTTTCCCATTCTTTCCTTGCTTGCATTGTTTGCAATGAGAGGTCAGATGTTACCCTGATGGGATATCCTTTGAAAGTAACTTGATGTGTTTTCATTGCTAACTGATAACTTTTTCTATCTGTGAAAATCGTGTTCTTGAGTTATGATGAACTATATTATATCTTTTGCTCATTAAAATTAAAATAGAGGGACCAGCAAATGGCATAATGGTTGAGTCACTGGACTCCCACGTAGTCAACTGTAGTTCAAGTCACATTCCCAGTGACTTAAAACTCATGGTAGGCATGTGTGCATGCATGACCCAAATCCTGAGAGAAGAATGGAGAAGGGATTGTGGCATGGCCATCCCTGGGGAGGGGTGGTGGTGGTGGTGCTGGGAGCCATACCCCAGCCGGGGTGGGTGCATAGGAAGGCGACACAGGTGAACAGGAATCAGACTAAGACCTCATGCCCTTTAGCATGTTCTTAGCCGGCTACAGCCAGAGTAACCTCCAGACTGCAGCCCTGATGGCCAGAAGTCATGCGTATTTATTATGGAAGGAGTTTTACAGTAGTGGGATGGGTGAGGGGAAGTAAGTCAAACATTTTGCTCTAAAAGATAAGGCATTTAAAGTATAGGAACAATAATCATAAAACATGACGTCTGTTTTGTTTAGGTAAAAACAGTCATAATTTTTAGAACGAGGAAGTCCATTTTTTGGGTGCATCTTCTTCTTAGATCTTGATTACCAGGGAGGGTCTTTGGATGAGAGGGCTCCCAGGAATCTTGATTACTTTAGTCCCAGAGTGGCTTGCAAATTTGTCTCCGGTCAGCTTTTGAGAACTTTAGCTTCAGGCTAGGGTGGTAGCAATTACAGGAGCCTAGAAATAAATCTTGTCTGGTTTAGTAAAGACAAGGTTAGTATAAAAATACTTAAGTTATCTCTGGGGTAGTCTACAGTTAAGAGGGTGAGTCTACATAGGAAAGGAATGTGGTCTTGTGAGTAGATAAATGACTGACTTGAAGGTTACTGTGTACTTGGGACCCTCTGTATGCTGCTAATGACCGTGGCTTGGGAAATGGCAATCTTCCCTTGTCCTGAGAGTAAGGGTGGTTTGTGGTCTTTGGGGTAACAGCACCTCGCGGACCAGTCCCTGAGCCCCTCCCGGCTACTGAGATTGTTTTGCCCATTAGTAGCTTTAACTTAAACCTTTTTTTTTTTTTTAGAGGTTTTTGCTATAGGAAACTGAAACCTTTTTAATGCTTATCTATGTAATCCCTAGTAGGAGAAGTGAATGTGGCATCCAGGAGGGTGGGGTGAGTCTAATGGGAGTAACTCCTGTTCGCAGCCGC